>NW_025779452.1:0-22796 GCF_021130785.1 Homalodisca vitripennis
TTGTCAAGAGTAGACCTCGCCCGGATCTAGCCCCGCGCTCTGATTGGTCGAGAGGGGGTCACGTGATCCAAGATGGCGGCGCCCATGTATCACGTGATCAAAAAATAGTGGTGTGGGAGAAATTCCCTCATGTGCGGGAGAAATTCCCTGCTCACACTCTTATCCTAGTGTTTTGGGGTGATTTGGGGTGTCAAAACCTGTGTTTTTCTGTAAAATCGGTGATTTTGGGTGTGAAAATCGGTGTTTTTCGGTAAAATCGGTGATTTGTTGGGTCCGGTGAGGGAGAAGAGAAACGAGGGACGGAGGGAATTCCAATATGGCTGCGCCCATGATGAATTGGCGGGAACAGGGGAACCTAACCTCACTTTCTTGGTTTCCCGCGTATTCAATATGGCTGCGCCCAGTTGGCGGGAACAGTAGAACATAACCTCAATTGTGAAATTGGCGGGAACAGGGGAACCTAACCTCACTTTCTTGGTTTCCCGCGTATTCAATATGGCTGCGCCCAGTTGGCGGGAACAGTAGAACATAACCTCAATTGTGAAATTGGCGGGAACAGGGGAACATAACCTCAAATGTAAAAAGGGCGGGAAAGTAAACTAAACAAGAGAAATAAAGACGAATCGTACCTTATTGTGTGATGCGGTGAGTCGATGTGGGCCTGGATGTGGTTTCGGAACATCCGCACTACGTATAGTACCCAGGTTAAACATTATCCAGTATAAGAATCGGTCCAGAGAACTGGTAGACATCCTACGACTGGATAATGTCCCGTCCCTTTGGAATTTGGAATATAAATTTTGAATGTGAAGCCAATTGAATAATTAAGATAGAGGTAGAGAGAGATCTACCTGGGGAGATATATTGTGAATCTTCCCACAATCAGCTCACGGCACGTGGGGCATCTATCCCCCACTCTGTTGGAGCATGGACGGCAGAGTGTATGCCCACACAGTCGAAGAGCGATTGTTGGTAGATTCGCAAAGCAAACGGGGCAGGACACTTCGCGGGGTTGAGTGGCAGGGGTTGATCCGTTGGACGGCACAGCGGTGTTTCTACGTCGGGAGTCCTCCTCCATGCGGGTAGCTGTCTCGTATAGGAAATCCGCGAGGATGCTACGGATTTCCTCCCAAGCGGCTGGAGCGACGGCACGGAACTCCTCCTCGGGTCTCCGCACCATCCACCGTTCGCGGGTTTCCTCCCAAGCGGCTGGAGCGGCGGCACGGAACTCCTCCTCCTCGGGTCTCCGCACCATCCACCGTTCGGTGTCGTAGACGGCCCCCTCACTGATGCCCTGCACCTGAGCGACTATACTCAGGGACCTTGACACCGCCCTCATTGCCTCCCATTGGGGATCTATGTCCTGTAACATAGGTAACGAATTAAACAGATGAAACACTACGTAGTGGCATGGATAATGTAGGGAATGAAACGTACTGCAGATGGTGAGAGGAGGGGTGGCGAGCCGGCAGCCACTTCCATGGATATGAGGGACTCCTGTGAGGTGGGGTCGGGGGAGAAACCAGAGTGGAAGGAGCCACTACTGATGGGCGAGACTGTTGGTGGAGTAGACTGATTCAACCTCCGATAGAACTGAGAGAGATCCTCAGAGGACTGTCTCCGGGTCGAGGGGTTGCGTCGGAAGTCCCAAGAAGTACTCAACTGTCAACAAGAAATATCCATTTTTTGATTCTGTAAACAGAGCGAAACCTGCAATATAATATGAATGCCCTATATACTAACCGAAATCGCCTCATCTGAGCTGGAATTAGATTCCTCCATCACCACCCTTTGAGTCGCCTCGTCGGGAAAAGTCGACGCCTCGGCTATAGCCCTATCGGCAGCAGCGATTAGACTCTCCTCAGAGATGTCAGAGGGGAGAGTGATGTTTGGGTTAGCATCACCGGTCCACCCGAGAGTCGATGGTTGAGACTCATCCTAAAGCACAAGTGAATTAATACATGGCGGGTCCCGCCACCGGTTGCGGGACTTAGCAGACACGAATACTGCACGAATGGAAAATAGGATAATGGTAATCACCTCTTCAATACCGGCGCTTATGACATGCAGTCGGCCGCGTCGAGTGGTCACCCATTGCCCAGACCTGAACATCCTCTGGATCTGAGCCTCGTACTCGTTCTGAAATAGAGTTCGATTATAGGGACTGCAGTAATGCGTAATTAGTACAATACAACGGTAACAATAGTGTACTGACCCTGGTCACCTCACGCTGAAGGACAGGAAGTGTAGCCCGATCATCACCATTATTCTGAAAAAGAGAAAAATAAAGTTAGAAAAGCTGCCACACACCTAAGGAGTAAAAATTAGAGTATTGAAATGTGAGCTAACCATATTCAGATGGACTATAGACCCGCTATCCGTAGTAAAGTATCGATCCCGGATAGCCCCGGGCACAGGGATCGGTTGACTCCTACGCAAACCGTTTGAAGTGGATGGTTGTTCCTAAAAAACACTTTACAAGTTAGAAACAGTGTTGAGGGACAACTCGATAGAACAATAAATAATCAAAACAATAATTACCTCGAGATCGTTGCCAGCCACCACCAACAGCAACATGGCGAAAACGGTAAAACTAGTTGCCACAGACATAGCAAAGCTATCACAGCAAGTGCAGCTGCAGCCGATGCACCGCGCTTTTATACGCGGACGCCTCTCCCCCACCGAGACTCGCACTTTGCACCGCATTAACTGCAATTTGTGACCCACGTTTCCACACCACGGTAAGCCAGAATGGCTAGGCCGTAGGGGTCCCAGTGCGTTTTTGATTATAGTGAGTTTCCCCAGTAGGCCTATTCTCACTCTTTCACTTTACTAATCACTTTACTCGGTGAAGCCTTTCAATGTGACCAGTATTTGTGTACAGCCCCAACCACCGCTGTACACGATAGCGATTCACTCCATTACAATGTATCGCTCCTCAACATATTTTTGTCTCCTGTAAGTTTCAATAGCCACTTTACTCGGTGAAGCCTTTCAATGTGACTCAAAAACTTACCGGAGAATTTTACATTTTTTAAATTTTTTTATTTTTTACAGCATCTAGAGCGAGGTACATACCCCTGGACTTACGGAGTTTAGGCCTGCCATAGAGGTATCTGTCACACACACACACACACAACTGCTCCCGGTCTTACGGAGTTTAGGCCTGCCGTAAGAGCAGTAAAGAGCCCCAGGACTTACAGGTTTTACGCCAGCCTTAGGAGCTTACCAATCATTCACCCCGCTCTAGAATTTTTCGTATCTAACCTACAGTCAAAAGTCACTTTACTCGGTGAAGCCTTTCAATGTGACCCGTCGGCGAGTCCTTTCAAGCCAACACGTCGGGATTCTCAACTAAATGCCGAACCCCTCCGCCCCTTTACTAATCACTCGCCGATACTAATAAGCGTTGGTATTGTGCAGCTGTTTGTTAAGGATCTCGAAACGGCACTTTGCTGCAATCATTGCGCATTTCACATTGGGATCCTCGGTTGACGTATGTTGTGGCAACGAGCAAGCAAACCTGTGTGTTGTTTTACAGCTACACGGATTGCCGGCCTCCTCGCACACTATATCGTCCAGTTCACGGACATCACCGTGAAACTTTCTCAAGAACTCTGCCTTCTCCAACCCGCGCGTGTAAATCACGGCAAAGGGTTTGCATAGAGTGCGAAGTACATTAGCTCTGTAGGGATAATCACCCTCCTCCCAAGAAATCTTATGGTAGTTATCTTCAAGCCAGCGAGCTGTTGTACGATTTTTGGCGCTCAACCGTTCTCTAGGAAAAGGTGGTTTAAATATAATTTGACATTGAAAAGAGTTTCCCACGATCGCGAGCTCTTTAAGAATAAAGGGTCTTTTATTGCCTTGAAATGCGTGAAATTCAACTACTGCCACATCCATTGGGCCAACGTTTGTACAAGGCCACTTCAAGAGCTAATTTATGAGCTGTGGAGCAGAGGAGTCCCTGACTATCTGCTTTTGCAAATACGTCCTCCTCTACCAACCCTGATGCTAGTGCGTGAATGGTAAACCGTACAGACTCTTCGATAATAAAATTGTCTCTGAGAGCAATGTACATCAGAGGAAGGCTGTTTGTAAACTGAGTCCATTCGGCCTCGTTAAGCGTTAAAGTATGCTCCCCGTCAAAGAGAAACACGTGCATACGACCGAAAACATTTGTGACCTTGATATCCTCCTCCGTGTCCGATTTAATATAAAATTTGGTTTTATTCTCCAGAGCCAGGGTTATGGAATTGAAATGAGGAGTGATTTGATTGAACACATCGTGTGACCAATAAACGCATCCCTTTTTACCCTTAAAGAGAACCCCGAGAGAGTCACCCCGATTCTTAACAAACCCTACAATTACGCATTTTGAAAGATCACTATCCAAAAAGTAGACAGATCTAAGAAAAACCCCGGTTAACGCATTGATACGCTCTTTACGTTTTGGAATCCGCGTGGGTTCCACGTCCATAGTCTGCGACTCCATCTCAACGTCTGACGTAAATTCTCAAATTTTACTTTTAGACAGGAGAATTTCGACCAATCAGAGACGCGCTTATTCTGACCAATGAGATTTTTTAGCAGGTGGTTCTTCCCCCTCCACCTCCTCCTCCCATTCGTATGTGAAAGGATCTATCGAAAAAGAGACATAAATTTTGTCACAGTCCCTCACATCCCAGGCGTCGCCATGGGATGTTAAATTAGCACAGTTGATGGTTTTAATTGTTTTCAATTTTCCGTCCTTCCACAAGGAAGCGTATACTCCGGCTTTGATACCCTTTTTATACCCTTTCAGCTTCACATCATCCTCTCTGCAAAATCTAACCCTAATTCTGTCAAAACCCGTCACATCATAAAACGCACTATTAGGTGTGAAATTAGCACAGTCGAGGTATTTACATGTCTTCATCTCTCCGTCCTTCCACAAGGAAGTGTACACTCCGGCTTTTATACCCTGTCTATACCTATTTAGAGCCTGTTTAACAGGATTATCCTCATCATCCGTGTCGTAGGCCTCGGGCTCATCGTCTACCTCAAAACAAACCTCAATTTTGTTAAAGTCCTTAACATCATAAAAGTCGGTATAGGATGTACAATTAGTACACTCGAGGTATCCCAATAATTTCCCCTCTGCTTCGTCTTCCTTATAACTGAGAATGTATAACGCCATCGTTGCGAGAGTGTTCAACACTGGGTAGGTAATGTACGTCGGCGTAGGAGTCGCTCAATTTATACAATTACCCCACCCTAACAATTACCCCCACCCTAACAATTACCCCCACCCTAACAATACAGCCCCTGTGTTGCGGTATCACGGAAGGGTTCAAGTAGAACCTGTAATCTCGAAAGAAACGGATCGTTCATTTCAGCTAACTGATCCAAAATCGTAATCGAACCCCTAATGTATGAATCCATATAGTGACACTGACAAGTGTCAGGACCTGACGTAGCGTCGGGCCGTGCCCACGCGCATTCCTTGAAATGACCGTATCTATAAGAGTCACTGGGCACTCTAACTGTAGGTCTAAAGCGAGCAAAGAGTCTTCGCATGCCCTCGACCTTGTAGAGTAGTTCGTTCCTTAATGTTAGGTATCGAGTCGCCTCGACCGAGTCAGGCTCGTTTAGAAAACTGTTTAGCTTCTCCATGACACAGAATGAGACACATGTACAAAATTTAGCTACTTATAAGTGTTTACCCCACCACCGCTCCTACACCATCCGCTTAACGTTACCCGTGAGCAGAGTGTATGCCAGGTGTGAGTCATATAGTACTAAGCAGTAAGCCGCAGTGTTTGCAGCAATAGCGTTTTTAGTCTCAAACTCCAGACGCACGTCTACGGGGCCAGTTTTTATTGAATCATTCTGCTTGGAGCAGTCAATAACATAGAGAGGTACGTTACTTTTAAACGTGTTGAAATCAACTGTAGGGGCACCTTGTATCTGGTAGTATGAGCTCTGGAATCTGGTAAACATGTCGTAGAAAATGCGTAGGTCACCATGGATGTTATCGTACGGGAAGTACTGTGAATTCAGAAACAGTTTGATATTGAGTAGATCGCAGTGATCAAAGCTGGAAGCGTCTTTTTTCAAATTGTTCTTCCTTCCAGTCTGGAAACCTAAAATCACGTAACGAGGTTTTTCAATTTGGGTACTCGTTTTTATTGTCCAACTATGACGTGTTGTCAACGGCAAACTGGGGTACTCGTGAATTTCCCATGATCGAAACGGAAGGTGAATCAGTGTATCTTTCTCGACCATACGCAACAGCTTTAACCTGTGGCTGTCTGATATTGTAATGTAAGGAACCCTCCAGTACAAGTCAGTTATATCAAGATCAACAGTAGCAGCGTCAGCTGAAATTACAGCATTGTTATCAGAGGCGGCTCTCAGAAGAACCAACTCTTGTTTACTGTTAACCACTACCTTTTTGTAATCTTCGAAAAATCCCATCAATGTCCTAACGGGAACGGCGTAATTGAACTCTTTAACAGCGTCTGCGGAATTATTCGCCCCGAGCCACCCTCCGTTAGCCAGACTCATTTTTTCATTTTCCTTAAAAGATACCAGTCCTTTGATCGTCGTAGTTATGCCGACACTGCGTGTTTTATCGATTACTTGACCGTTCAACTCGTAACGAATCTCATCAAATAAATGTGCCATCGAGTTGTTCACTAGATTTACATTGCAAGCACTGCCGTCAGCTTTTTTAGCCTGCAGCGTCCCTTTAACATGTATGAAGCTTTCGAACGGTGCTGTGATTATGTCTTGCTGACTAATCGGTATTCTGATTTCATCGTTATTCTTAAACGTAGACGAGGCGTACGGTTTATGGGTATGAAATTCCCACCCCGTTACGACTTCATCGTACATTGCTCCGGACTCTATCGATAGAAGCGCCATACTTAAAGCCTAGAGACTTTAGAAACTTTATGTTCTTTGATGTTAACGCTGCCACCTTTCGGTGATTACTGACCAGTGTGTGGCTCGGCAACTCTCTAAATACTAGACCCATTATTGTTTTCTTATATGCAAGCGTAGTGAGACTATCTCGTTACGGAAATTAATCAATCTGCCGTCCTGGTCCTTGAGTGTTACGGAAATGTTGTTCACTCTACGAACGTTCACCGGTAAATAGATTACATTGGCGGGTTTCTCAACTATTTTATAGCCTGGGGCCACTTCAGGATAGAACTCATGCAGCACGTGTCCCTCTACACCGTTTTGAAAGGATCCTCGTGCGATATTGCATTCAACGCGTATAGTATTTACATTCATTATGTTTATGGGGACATCGGATGTGTGTACCCTGCCTGGCTCAAGTGGTTTTTTACTGAACCCTAGTAGGGGAGCGATTGTCTGTTCTCTGTCAAAGTGTATGATTTTATTACAAGTGATTTCGGATTTTAGCGTATTATTGTTTCCTTTCAGACTAAATGTCACATCCGCGCCTAAATGGGATTTGATGTATTCTTCGATATTTTCAATTTCGTACGACCCCTCTGCTATCTTGATTTGTTTATTGTCACCGTAATAAAACATATCGTTTATTCCCGTTTCAATATTTGGAATCGTATAGTATGTGGAGAGGTCAACTAGACCAATTTCGTAATCACCATCGCTCACGTCCATTGGAGGAAATACCTCGCATGATACCTGTGGAGCAGGACCGCTAAGTGAAAACATTACTGCTGAGAAACTTTAAACACAAGTGTCCGCAGACTACTGAGCCCTCACTCTGTCTTCTCTCGTAATTATACCGTACGTTAACGTCTGGTCCTAGGTATGATATAAGCTCTATTGGTGGTCTTAGGTTACCAAAACTGTCAAAGTAGTATACCCTGTTACCTAACTTCCTGTAACACACCCAATGTGTACCTTCACCGGCCGAGTTATCCAGATTAATTATGGCCGATTCATACGATCGTGGGCGTTTGGGTAGAGCGTCTCTCATATAAACTCCACGGAAATTCGGAATATTAAGTAGTTTCGCGTAGTGTACTAGCTCGTAATTTGATAACGGTTTTACTGGTATCGACGTTTTTTTTATTGCAACACCTCCTCTTCTTTCTTACCCCACCGCCTCTCTTTGGATACGGCTTGAGGTACATACCCTGACCTTTACGTTTGGGCTTCCCTCGCTTGCTCTTCCGCCTCTTCCCTCCACCGAGGGCTGTTTTGGTCTTCATGGCTCCTGTTACAGCTAAGGCTGCGGCTCTTTCCCCAATACTTGCGTCTGCCGATTTGACTCTTTCCCAGGCTCTTTTGGCTAATTCTTTGTCGGCTTCTCTTCGGTGTTCGGAATCCCTGTATTTTGAGTACGCTATATCGTGATTTTTACAATATTCGTCCAAGGGATTTATACCCTTATCACCCCTTGCCAATCTCACCCCTAATTTCGTACCTGGACCACAGTATCGGTACCCACCAGGTAAATGGAGTTCGACAGGTAGAGCGTCAATTGCACGGTTCAAAAGATTTCCAGCGACCGATCCGGCGTTTTGCAAAGCGCTCGAAACCAGACCTCTTCCTCGCTTGACGGTTCGTTTCAATCTGTTTGGCTTTACTTTGTGCTTTCCCATTTTATTCCCTTATATACCGTAATACGTTATAGAGTTGCCTGAGCAGGGTCTCCCTAACACATGTGATCTGCAGTACGTCAAAGATATCCGCCTCGGATCTTGTAACCACTCCTGTAAACTCGTCGTACTCCAGAACGTGACTGTCTGTTATAAAGTACAGACGGCCATTTATATATCTGAAACCTCCTCTAATTCCATCAGGGACTCCTGGCAACACGCTACTGGTCATACCCAACATAGTGCCTCTGAGAGTGCATTCGTTAAGTTCTACAACAAATTTGTCATCGGTAAAAATAAAGGTCCTACCTGTATTACTGTTCAACGCTGCGTTCACTTTATTTATTCTGGAGTGTAAGATTGTATCAATTCTTTTCTGTCTTAAAAGTACGAGTGACGGATACTCAATAATGTACAATGTCTTGTCCACAATCAAAGCCACCTCTCCGTTCGGTCTTTGGTACACAGCCGAAATGTTTGTAAAGTCTGACGGTAAAAACGGCAACCAATCGGTGATTATTAGAGGATTGGTAAACTCCTCACGTGTTCTAAGCGCGTGATTCAGACTCAGAGCCCATACATACTTGCCGTAAAATGCGTACAATCTATTTTTTACAATAAAAAATGTATTGATTCTATGTCTCAATGTACAAATGTCCAACTCTGTAGGTATTGTAGGGGACGTAGAGGTTGACGTGGGTGTGGTGGTACTGGTAGTAGTGGTAGTCGTGCTCGAGGTTGTTGTAGATGTTGTAGTAGTAGTGGTGGACGTGTATGGAGGAACAGGTAGTCCGTAAATATACTGTACTGCCAATTGATCATCTCTGTCTAAATCATATTGGTAAAGATTTGAAATACCATGTGGTACAAAATAAAAAGGATACATTATAGACGACGAAAGTGATGAATGTTGCAAACCTAGAGCGTGTCCAATTTCGTGTAATAGAACCAAAAAGAATGAAACTTTTCCAGGTGCAGGTAGATCCATTGTATAATCCCAATCTTCGTCACCGTCCATATGAATATCTGTCTGGTTCATCCCCAATATAGGGAGAAAGGCGTGACCCACTAAACCACCCCTACCATCAAACACTCTACTGCAATTTTTCCGTAGATAATACGAAAGATGTTTCCTGGGAGCGATACTTAAAATGATTGTGGGGTTTATAGGGTTCCGCCGGAAGGTCAGGTTGGAATGTCTTGAGAATAGGGCGAACGCATCCCGACATAGTTGGTCATACTGATAATTACTACCGTACATAAACCAGGTAATATCGTTTTTCCGCCATCCGTAGTTTGGGTTTGCAGTGAAAGACGCTATTAATTCGTCCGAATTGCCGCATCTGGGCTGGTTCATTAAGTTAGTCGTCTCCTCATTTACATATCCGGTCACATTCAAGCCGAACGTCTCCTGAAACCTAATGACCGCCTGTGTAATGTCTGTGGATAGCTCTGAGGTATTAGTATCGAGATAGCCGTATCTCTCCAAGTACAACAAAGTTTCATTAGCAGCTATCAGAGGAGCTACACATAGAATAAATACCAAGAACCTCATCTCGCCAGGTTCCAAAGTAAACTGGCGGTAAAAATGTCAGCTGCTCACATATAAATAAAACCATCACGGTTTCGATCTCACCCTGCTCACTGGGTCTTTAAAGTATGGGTCGACAATGTTGAACCTAATCCACTCGTCTTTATCGGTTAGGTGTTATATAGCGTCTAGCGTCGGAGCCAGTAGTTTGTACATACCGTAAAAGACTTCACTCACCACTCTCACCAGATAATTAACAGACACAGCGTCACTCATGTCGACAGGGTCGCCCACAAGTTTCAATCTTTTATTCCTACAATTCCACGTGTCACCGTCGAGTATCGGAGTGTTCACTTTAAGGTATCCTCTATTAACAGCATCTCCGTCATACAGCGGAGTAGAAGCTACTTGACTTAATCGTTTACGTCCAAATAACCATTTATCCTTATCCGTATCCGGTGTTCTTTCCTTCACATAATTTACAGTGCAAGCGTCGGTACCTTCTTTAGGTTCGGCAACATTAGAAACTCTGTAATTATTAAAGATAACTGTTCCGTCCGCAATACTTTTAGTAGCAGGCAATAGATTTTGACACTGAGAGAGTGTAACGGCATCGTTTGGTCCTTGACCATCGGCTACATTCACTAGTCTCCTCTTTTTAGCGTCGATCGTGTCCTTGTCTATCGCCAGCGTTTTTTCATTCAGTTTCCTGTTCAAAGTCTGTAGGTTTACACCGTCGCCAGCGAGAAGAGGATCAGCCATCTGTCCGAGTCTTTTGTTATCACATTCCCAGACTTTACCATCACTACTTCTTTTTAGAGTGTTCGTTTTAAGATATTTTAGCGTCACTGCATCTGTATCCCCAGTGGGATCACCTATCATGCGCAACCTGTAGTTGTCAAACCTGTAATATTTGCTGTTCGTGTCCTTATAGGGTACCTCCCTAGCAAGACGACGAAGAGTCAGAGCATCGGTCCAGAGTAGAGCATCACCTATGTTGCTAATTCTGTTACCTTTAGCGTCCATCACATTTTTCTTGGATACAAGCGAAACGTCAGACACAGTCTTGAGGACTGCGCTATCCACATTATTTTTCAAGGTCTGCAGGTTTATAGCGTCTAGACTGTGCTGGGCGTCGGCCACGTTACATAACCGCTTGCCCTTGATATCGTAGTTGCCGTCGACTGTGAGACTGAATCCTTGTCCAGGCGGACCTCTCTTACTTCCTTCACGGGACCGTATGACCAAACTTGTCAACACTCATTGTGCAAGTGATGAAGACTCCTCCTGTACATTGCTCTTTATAAATATCTTATCCCAGTCAATATATGTGTTTTCATCAACATCTAAGACGCCGTGGAAGCGAGCTGGAGGTACGGTAGTGTGTATCTTATTGATCCAGTGAAATAGTTGAACTGCTAGACGTCTTATAACTTCTTCATTTGTATTTTGTAAGCTGTTTATTTGATTCTGCTGAATAAGCGCTTGAATTCTGAAGGATTGCAATTTGAGAGTACAGTCTTCTTACATCTTTCTTTAGCTTTTTGTTTACAGTATTCGTAACTCTCTGAATGTCTTGCTTCTTCAGAGATTGTGGCCTCTGACCAAAACTTATTGACGGTCATCTCATCAATGATCTGAATCTCGCGTTACCATCACCTGATATAGTCTTTGATTCTTTGAGTTCTTCGATAATGTTTATTATTTCGTTCCTATGTCCCGTGTTACCGATCTCTGCTGAGGACACGAGGAGTCTGAGTCTGTCACACAGTTCGTTTGGGTCATCATAGTAGATAGGGTCTGGTGCTCCTACATCCTTATACCCGCTACCGGTCTTTGGGAAGAGAGTTGAGAAATAATGACTTTGTATTTCGTTGAAGCGTTACGGTTCACGTGATTTTTATAATTGTAACTTCTCTTGTGAGCAGACGACAGTGTCAATATATCCTTGTAAGCTCTCATATCGTTTACGTTCTGTAACGTTTGTCATCAGGCAGACGATTAAAAAGCAATTCATAAAGTCCCTGTGTAGGTCTGTAGGACCGTTCACCTACGAGTATGCTACCGTCATCTCCAAATGATAAACTTCTTATCTCCTACCATTAGCGTATTGTTGTCGTAGCGTGGTCCGTACGTATGGTCGATCTTTACTATGTTTACCTGACATATCCTTCATCATACTTGTCATGTACCTTAATGGGTTAGTGGATGGGAGAACGTGTTTCTGTATCCATGCAGATGCTGAGAGTTGTCCTTCTTTCGTGCTGAGTATATCACTGACGTCTGGTGACGACGGTCTGCTTCAAAGCACATCATCGTCCTGCAGGAACGCAGGTGTTTTGGGGGTTGACATAACGTCCGGAGGTGAACTGTGTACGGCTGCCTCATCTTCATTTTCCTTCTTCTTCTTCTTGCTTTGGTTCGGTTTTCGGTTCAGTTTTTACAGATCCTGTTGTTTTTCGTAACTCTGACAGGATAGGTTTGTACTGTTTTTCTAGAAATACGTCTGTGGCCAGAGTTCCTTCTCTGAACTGTTTATACTTTTGCTTTATAGCTTTCCTCAAACGAAGTTATACTGAGAGTAAGGTTCCTTCTCCTTTGAAGCCATTGTTTAAACTGACAATGTGACTCGGTTTTAGTACTTTAATACTAACTACTTTTATGGCAGTTCAACCTGTCTAAAGAAGAGGGCTCGTTTTTTATGCTTTCTTAGAAAGCGTACGACCATGCTTTAGTGACACCACGGTACCTAGCCCTCTTAGGTTAAACTGTTCTCGGTATCTGTACAGGTCTATCAGGGTCCCTGAACACAAAGGTTCCTTTTCCATCCGTCTCTCCACTGGGGTATCTCAGCTACAGTATACTTGTCACTCTCCACGTGCTTTTCCATATATTGTTTCAGATGCTCTATAGGTCTGTTCACCCTACTGTGTAATGTGAATCATGTAAGAGTTGAGTAACCAGAATTCACTTGGATTAGCTCCTGTAAAACTCCTCCAAGCCTCAAACTGTTTGGTATTTGTAATTGAGTAAGTCCCGTCCACGCAGTGTTATTCCGGAACTTATCGCAGTACATTGGTACGGTCGGTAAAGCCAATTTGAGAAATTCTGTCGTAAACAGACTTTGACAAAGATTGTTTACACCAGCAAAATCTTTCTTCCTTTGACCTCGCGGTAAACCGTCTGGGACGGGGCCGTAACCTACGTTGTAGCTAATGTCAATGTAGCCACTTTTGAAGCTAGAGCACGATTGTAGATCTTGACAGGGTTCCTGATTGGTATTGTTCTCTCTGTAATGAGAATACAGCGAGCTGCATGCGGTATGTTTACACCCGTACTGGAGCATCCTTATACAGGTCTGCGCAAAGTTTACACTACCATGAGCGTTTCTCAACGGTACGATTTGACCGAATTGATCGGGGAAACGGTCTGAATCTGGATAACATGTTCTGTGGATTTCTTACCGTACTATTTAGGCATGTCCTCGTGGTACACCACGAGTTCGAGCGGTACCCCTTTGTTTTGACTTCTTTTCACAAACTCTATCCATATATCGCCGATTGTAGAACCGTTCGCTTGCTGAAAATCATTAACAAGATTACGGGTGGTAGACTAGCACTGTACATCCCTACACGCTTATGTCTCCAGCACCTCCTATTGAAGAGAAAAACCATGTGGTCCGCGTCTGCTACAGTAATTACCGCAAAACTTTTTCTTATCGGCATAGTACCAGGTGCACAGGTTTGAATGGACTTTGTTGGATCTCTGGATTGAGAAACCTCTGAGGTCATTGTAGTGGTATATCCTTACCATCATAGATCTTGAATGAAACTATCGATTCCGATACGATACCTGCCTTTATCAATGTCACAGTCCTTGCATATGACCAGGAAGCCGTGTCTGTCTTTCCACGCCAGAGCACACATTTGTTTAAACTTTTCAAAGTCTATATCGGTATTGACGTGGGTCACTGTATGCATGGTGAAGGTTTGTTTCGTCTTGTTTGAATAGTACGATAAAGTTGGCATTGTCTCTAACGAGCTGTTTGGGTATATGGCTGTAGGTCTGACCTAGGTAGAATGTGTCAATATTCTTGTGTCTACCCATGGTGAAGTAGTTTCGTATATTGTTATGTTTTTTCACAGGCTATGTCGTCGAATATCATTACTGAATTCTGTTTAGCCTCACTCGGGTGTATGACAGATGCATTGTCATCATACGCGTGGTATCCGATCTCTTTCGGCATAATCTTGGATAGTAGCTGGTACTTTGGTTGGTAGAGTGATTTTGAAAACACGTAAAACATTTTCAAATCTCAAACCGTTAGGATCTACCAATAGGTTAAACAGTACGTTCGTTTTACCGCAATTGGACGGTCCAACAATTTAATCCGCGAATCGTGTCAGGTAGCAGAGGACCGTTTTTTTATTTGTACGATTCATACCACCACCTACAAACTCGTCAAAGTTTCTCACTGGTAATTTCACAGATTGACTAATCAGTCTCATTGTCGAAGATAAACTAAGTTGCACATTATTATGACATAGTATATAAAGTAACAGAGCCTGAACTGGTAGCCCTCCTCCGGGACGTTGGAGGCGCACAGCTGCATCCGCTCCCACGCAGCGGCTGGTGCAGCTGCATCCGGTCCCACGACTGCAGTTGCAGTCACACACTCAGTGTGTGGTGATGTCATGCTTGCTCACCCATGTGTCACTGTTTTTATCGAACCCTTGCCATCTAACAAGTACTTTGTCTCCTTCTCCGCCTCAACCACTTTCTCAACTAGATATACATTACCAGTTTTTGGACGCTGAGGAGTTTTCCTTTGGGTTCATAAAAACCCCACCTTTCAATACTTTCAACCTTTGTAGAGTCTTGTTAGAATGTTACGTTTACGGGGTTTTGTATGGTCTTTTATTGCATATACTCGTAGAATAACTTCATTTGTCTCCAGTTAGGCAGAATAACCTTTCTTTGTTAAAAACTGCTCCTTTGTAATTTTGCTAATCCTTACCCTTATTCGATTTAGCTTGAATTTATGTGATTTTTTAAATTTTTTGTTTTCTTTTTTGTGGGTTTTGTTTTAAACGGACAATGGATTATGTTTTGACGTGGTTTCTGTTTAACGTCTTTTGGTTTCATAACCGATTTGTTCTGTTGGGACATTATTTATTGTACTCCTTGACTATAAATCAGCATAGAAATACTGAAACCATTTTCGTAAACTTCCACGTGTCGTGAATTTTCTATATCATTTTTCTCTTTTTAATGTTTCTGTTTTAGAACGCTCTACAATAGAGCTTATTCAGATTTGTGAGTAGGGTCCGAGTAAAGGTTTATTCTTATATTTGGGTCCATATAGCTTTTTGAACGTTGAGTGTGTGTACCACTCCTTACCCTGATTCAGTCATGAAGGTTTTTTTCATCTTGTGGTTTTAGACAGTATATGGTTGCTAGTGCATGCGGCGACTTCTTGCCACTCGGTCTTGTTTTTTTAAAAGGAAAATGGCAAACGCAAAGGTTTACCTAAAGGAAAGGGGGCAGTTTTATCCATTGTCAATTAATATACTTGTAACCTTTGTTCACCCTTGAAATACGGGGATCATCTCTACTCAGGTCAGCCTGGTATAGATCATAGTGAGTCCGTCTTTTCCAGCGTAACCCCTGCGTCTGGGATAGTGTTTTTCCCCTATGCCGGTTTGTGTCAGTTCTTTCGCTATAGCGTCCCATTTTGTTAAATGAAGAAAAAAATCTGTTATACCGGTATTTAAGTATTAGTTCGTAGTGTGTGTGGTTATGGAACATCCCACATCGGAAACACTAGCATGCTCGGATGCTCCAGCGTTTAGAAAACAGTATTTAGAATTTTGAGGGCCAAGTCCAGAAAGTAACTGGTTGTCGCCCGGTGACCAAATTACTGTTCCAATCCTCCCTTGTTATGCTTAGACAATGGAATAATCGCACTATGCAAACGCCCCGGTCCTATGAGTAAAAGAGCCCCCGGGATTGTTACAACGATGTGCAGACTCCCATAAACTACGCTCATTGTTGTAAAATGTATCTTCCGTGAAGGTAAACTACGGCGGGTCGACGATTCCTTTTTTTGCCAGAACAGCTGAAAGCGGTACTCGAGCACAACATATGACAAAGTCTGCGTTAGGCTCCGCGTCCCGTCCGTTAAAACTTCCTTTGTATCTGACTACCAATTCAAAGCAGCATTTTCCGCGATGTTTAGATTTAATTTCCCCGACCGGAATGGATTCGGGGATATTCTGGATATAATCGTAAGAAGCGAATAGGATTGTTGGGCAATTTGCCGCAGACAAAAGGTCATAAGAGGCCTCTTTGGGTTCCACCGCCATGATTGAGAATGAAGTGCTCTTCCCACCGTACCAACCACTGCCGTCCACGGTTACTCTCCCACCACCGACTCCCCCACTGAGGACCTCACTACTTTGCACAAAGATACTAAGTGTTTAACAACAGTTATTTACAAATTTTACAGTAATTATCAACACTCTATATACATTTTGTTTTTAACTCTCGCCATGGCTGATCCCGGTCCATCACTATCTCCCACACATTCACATTCACACTCGATCCCCAAGGAATTAATGTGGGTTTAGTCCCCACCTGAAGGATCAGCATTTCCTACAACCCCCAAGGCCACGAACCTTCATCGGCACATTGTCACACGGCAAGAGTACATCTATGGGTGTTTTTTAGCCCCGCCTCGTTGCCTCCCACACACATTCAACACCATGATTCCCAGGAGGAATTATGGAGTTGTAGGCCACCCTGAAGGATCGCAACCCACTCCGTCCGGGACCCCTCAGAGCCCCATGACACACACCAACCACTCAGGCTTTTGGGGTCTGGCGGAGGGCCGGGGTTAGCAAGCACGGAGTGACAGGAAGGTGTGGATATTTTGCGTCTTGGACGCGAGTGTGTGGTAGTGTGGGGTACACGGTTGCGAGGTGGAGAGCGTTCAGTCCTCGGTCAGGTGATGGAGGAGAAGCAGCATCTACTCTGAGCAATCGCACGGGAAGGAAGTTTACAAGAGGATGAGGGGGAAAAGTATTGACCTACGAAGGTTATTTGTTTGTGGTGTTCTGTGTTTAGAAGAGTGAAGGAGGCTAATATTTACACTCCACTGTGAGTATACTACAATATACCTAATATTTTAGAAACTTTACTATAGCCATCATCGGTAGTGTCTCATACTCTCCTTCCCGCTTACGCTTTAGGGACCGGTACATTTTAAAGTAGTTTAGTTTTCCCATTCTTTTTTCTATCGGGTAACTATGTTTTTGTCTATTTGTCCGTCTAATATACGGTTTTCTGTTATTTCTAGGAGTTGGATTCCGTGTTCAACTAAGCACCATTTCTTTTTAATTTTTATGCAAAATTATTAGCACGTTTACTAGTTTTTTAAATTTAGAGTGAGACCTTTAATTTTTAAACAGACTCTCAACTAAAACGAATTTTTATTTGTGGACCACAACTAAGTAGCTACATAGGTTTTTAAGGGACACACCAGAAAACGATATTCTACAATGTATGACCCGAGGACCGTAGTCGACCAACTCATTCGGTCATCTCCCCGAGGTAGTCACCGGGTTAGGAACTTTATACATGCCGTTTTTTATTGTATGCTACAGTACACTGGTCTGTGTCATAGTAAAGGACTTTAGAGATTGTAGCAGCGCTCGTGATTCCAAGTGGGTTTTCCATACAGGTTTTTTAACACTACCTCGCGTGAGATGTGTGAGTTAAAAAGCGGCCAAGACGAACGTTGACTGGTTCTGAGGCGACTCGCAAACACTCTTTCTATGTTTTGCCCAATTTACGAGGAGAACCTCTTCGTTAATTTCTTGAACCGTATTTTACCTTTGTGGTCCCGGGGACTGGTTGAGTAAGTTTGAAAAAATGTGGTTCGGGTGATCGTATTATCGAATGTTCTTTGTCTGTGGTTTCTCTCTCTGTCTCGAATTTTCCCCCAAAACGAAATTTATGCATTAAATTATTGCTAGGGAGCGAAGGCCCGCGTTTCTTTTCAATTTTTTGTTTGGTCAAGTCTTGATACCTTCATGTTTTACAAAATATTTTTTGTTAAAATGTACGTTCTTCTTTGTCCTGATCAGTGAGACGAAACCCATGGAAGGGTAAGCCCCGGAATGCCTTCCTGCCTTTGATTTTTGTAAAAAACTTTTATTTTACTAAAAGTTCTGTGGGAAAAGAGTCCGCCATCCTCCATAGGGTCACTACCTCGTATTCCCAGATAATTCGTACATTTCTAAAATGGTTATAGCCTTTTTCTACAGCTTTTTTCTAATTTCTCCCTGCATCGTCCATGTCCCATGTCAATGCTCCTCACTCTTCCGTTGGTGTGGGCACAGTCACCCGTTGAGTACATGTCCTCCCCACACGTCCTACCATAAAACAAACATTAATTTTATCGTTCCAATGGCGTCGTAGGGGGAGAAAAACCGGGTCGATACAACTTTTGCGGAGGTGCAGGACTTTACCTTTAAGGAAGACCCTTCAGCCTGCATATGCCTCGCCCCACTTCTACATTCTCTGTCCACCCACATAGATTTTAGGATGTAGATTTTAACGTACATTTTAAATTTATTAACAAAAGGATAGAGGAGAGCATGACGTCCCACATACTGTATAGACTCCCCCTCTGCACACTTGTGGTATGTTCTTCGCGTTTGCCTGTTCTAACCACCAAAGAAGGCGTCTCTTGGATTAAGTGGGAGCGTGTTCTAGAATTGGTAATGACATTTAGGGTTATGCCCAATCTAGGATTCTTTTATTTCATTTTCATTAAAATTCACCACTCCCACATTCTCGATAACTATCATATCCGGTAATTTTGGAGTTTTAGCTATTTTGGGATTTGGTCCTTTCGTACCTCAGATGCCAAAGAGTCCTGAGGGATCATCTGATAAGGGCAATCTTCCTCACATACTTGTAACATTTAGGGCACCCGTGGAAATAATACAACCCTGAAATTCAAACACGCGTTCACCGTCGAAACCGTCTTTACTTTCAGTACCGGCAATTTTTGACTTCTCTTTCCCGCCCTGCATGCTGAATTCGGACGCCGCGCCTGATCCTCCTCCCAAGTCGAGGCCACTGCAAAGCGATGGGAGGAGATGCATGTCAACAAGTCTGTATCCATTGTTAGGGGGACCAGGCCAATAGTATTGGGTTTTAAGAACTTACGTCTAAAAACACCAAGTTACAGCGCCACTGGCTATGGTCTACGGTCTTCCATGAACAGGGTCTAACGTTTACATTCTTTTCGAGGAAACATTGCTCCTGCGCTCACTAGTCTTCATTTTATACACGGCCTTGCGCCAATATGGTCTACATACTGAAATACAATATTCAATAAGTTCTTTTTGGAAATCAAACACCTACGTTTTTGTCGACCATGGTCATTATTTGCACCATATTTTCAAAAATCTGTATAACTTTTTTCGAAACATCGAATATCAGGGCAGTAGTATTCCTTGGGTGGGATGGGGCCCTACATAGTTTTTGGTTTGGCCAGAGTGTTTAAACCAAGTGAGGGAAGTAACCCTTCTTCTTCTGGGGGGTAGATCAAAGGCTTTGTTGAGTGCTGAGAGGGCCATGGGGAAATAGTTCAGTGAGTCGATAAATCTCAACGTTGTCCAATTCCATGAGAAATGGACTATTGGTGCCCACGCATAATTAGCTCTGGACTGAATTTTGGTCTGTTCCAGTACGTATTTTTAAGATGAACTGAAAATCAAAGCCCTGACCGTTATGAAGCCCATGTACACAAACGTTTTTTGAAATTTTTTCTAACATCCAATCACATAATCCCATGAATTTAACTACAGCATCTTGTCTGAAGACTCGAGTGCGGGTATTACAATGTTCACAATTTTTCCACCACCGATACATTTGAAAACAGAATTGTTGCGGAGGAACACATAGATTTACTTTTATGAACTTTTTTTTCATTCAATGTTACATCTCGTCCTGTGCTTGTTTCCAGAATCGATAAAAATATGCAATAGATACTCTTCTGTTTTGGGCTTGCCTGTGTCGACTAGTCGCATGTAGCACTGGTGAGTTTGGGGGCCCTTGAAATCATTACAGATTTTACAGGCTAAATTTCCCCGCGCACGGTGTGTCGATTTACGCTGATTCAGAAATACGAGTCCTTTGGACATTGTTTTTGCATTTATTAACAGATTTACACCGTTCACACCAGGTGAGCCCCGCCCCCCGGGGGAAAAAAATAAAAACCCAATATTTCTGAATTTTTTAGAGTTATGTTACAATTTGGCAACAAACTATATCGTTCCTGCTCCTCTTTTCAGGGCGGAGAAACTGTCTGACACTCAGGACAGATGTTTTTAGCATCTGTGATAACCTTTGTGGACGTAAGGGACATGCAACCGTCACAATAGAGTTTACAAGCAAAGGCTGCAGTGAGGTTTGTGATCAACATTGTAGTGGCCCGTTATGATACAGTAGAGTTATAATTTTATACAGAGCACTTTTCATATTTACCCGTTAAAATACACGTCCCTAGCCCTTACTGTTATAGTTGTAAACTGTAATATTATATTTTTAGTGGAGGTGCTCCTTGCAATATTTTGAAAGTTCGAGTACCACCGCCCCTCGCTCCCTGTTCAGAAATTTGGACCCGCGGCTTTGGTCAACAATTTTTGGGCTCTACGAGTTTGATCGCTTACCCTTGTCCTGCCTTATTGCTTTGAACCTGAGAATATGTTTTGGCGTAGGCATTTGCCTGAGCCACTATAGCTCGGGGCCAGACACAGATTGTCCACAATTTCTATCGATACAAAATATCCGTTCGTGCTTTAACATTCTTCGTGAAAATTAATTGTACACAGCCAGGTCTTCTGGAACCACCACAACCACCAGGTATAATTGACACGGCGTACATTCGACTTTTGAACAGTATCGGTTAGATTTTTTAACAGAGTCGCTGCGTTACTTTGAATTATCCCCCCGAAAATTTCAAAAAAGGACATCGTCCTTTGACCTGATCAGCTGGTCGAAATGCCAACGTAGCCCGGATCTTTACTTTTTAAACATTTAGACTATGAAGTTGTAAATCCGAAGTGTAGTCGCGAATCAGTGCAATTTGCTTTCATTTCATTTATAAATTTTAGAAAATCCCGTGCCTTAGCCAATCGAATTCATTAATGTTTTCCAGGGGACGGGGATTGAATTTAAAGGTGGGTCTTAGTACCGTTAAACCCTATATTTTTTTTATGTAAGTCACGTTTTTACCTAGCGTTTTATTACAGGATCCAACTCCATAATCCATATATACAGGTTCAGAATCTACGTCAATATTTTCCGTAAGACATGTTTTAACAATATGGTATTTAAGAAACGATATTACGTTAGAAAAGCAACAAAATGATTAAAAAGTCTTAACTGCTACTAGAAACGATAATTTCTATTTAGATTAAGGAAAATAGATTACAATAATAGTATTAACGGTAAGTTGAAATAAGTATTGAGTAAAAGTAAAAATATTTTAACGTATTAGATTGAAATTATTATACTCGAGTAATATCAAAAGATCGTAATTGTTTAAATAATTGTGTAAAACTCAAGAGACGACACCACGTCCTAACATATCACCCGTGACCCCTGGACTCCTCGGCAACGGAATCTGGACGGGAGATAGAGGAAGTTGTGCCGGCCTCTCAGGTTCCACCAATCAGAGCGCTTTTAGAAACTTATGTACATCCTATCCACAGGGCGCGCTTATTCCAGCCAAGTGGGGAAGCGCGGAATTTTCTTTTGTTCAGAACTGGCTAACTCAGGTCTATTTTATGTTACTGACATCCCCCCCCCTCCTGATGACGTCACCACCAAACATAGTGCTTATCTGATGTGGCGGGAGTGAAGAGTGCCAATGTGGAAAAGTTGTTTTTAGAAATAGTATAAAAAAAATTAGTTTTTACCCACAAAAAAAATGTTTTATTTTAAACTCCAGGAACCCCTAATGCTCAGCACTAAATCATCACAGGGCAATAAGGTACGGATTCGTCTTTATTTTCTCTATGTTTAGTTTACCTATCCCGCCCTTTTTACATTTGAGGTTATGTACCCCTGTTCACGTGCAATTTCACAATTGAGGTTTATGTTCTACCGTTCCCGCCAAATTTCACAATTGAGGTTAAGTTAACCTACTGATCCCGCCAACACTGGCGCAGCCATATTGAATACGCGGGAAACCCAAGAAAGTGAGGGTTAGGTTTCCCCTGTTTCCCGCCAATTCCATCATGGGCGCATGCCATATTTGAATTCCCTCCGTCCCTCGTTATCTATCTTCTCCCTCACCGAGCCCAACAAATCACCTGATATTAAACCGAAAAAACAACCGATTTTCCACACCCAAAATCACCGAATTATTACAGAAAAACACAGTTTTTGGACACCCCCAAATGCACCCCAAAACACTAGGATAAGAGTGTGAGCAGGGAAATTTCTCCCGCACATGAGGGAATTTCTCCCACACCACTATTTTTTGATCCACGTGATACATGGGCACCGCCATCTTGGATCACGTGACCCCCCGCCCACTCGACCAATCAGAGCGCGGGGCTAGATCCGGGGAGGTCTACTTCCCACATTGCAGAGCCCGT
>NW_025779453.1:0-40475 GCF_021130785.1 Homalodisca vitripennis
TAGCAAAAAATGAAAAAATCCCTCGAGATAGTCCCCAAAATTCTACCTAGATCACGTGAACTCTGTAAAAAACAAGCAGTGTTAGGGACATAATGACCTCGGTAATACAAAAATACCGAATTTTTTTCCCATATGTTATTATGGGACGCTTTTAAAAAAGGATTGAGGGTTTCAAAAAATATATAAACTCTAAATTTTTTTTAATGATTCACAATTTTAAAATATTTTTTTGTGGGGGGCCCGTGAGGACCGAATCCGCCAGGGCCAAAATAGTAAAATTTTCCGCCAAGACCGAAAACGAACTTTCCGTCAGCTCCGAAAATAATCCCCCAAGGTCGAAAAAATGGTTTTCCCGTCAGCTCGAATTCTAACGTAAACATTCCTATAACCCTCGAATACTTATTGTAGGTCCCCCCCGCCCGAAATAAGATATTGTCCGTGAGATCCGAATATGTAATATTCCGTTAACCCCAAATCCTTTGGGACGAAAGGTTGCAATCCAGAAAGGCCGTTAAAACTAAAATCGTCCGATAGGGCCAAAAAATGAAGCATTCCGTCAGCGCCAAATTTAAAGAGGAGCAGTCCGTTAACTCGAATAAATACGTAACAGCCCCGCCAACTCCAAATTGGGATTTTTCCCGCCAAGTCCCAAATCTGATTTTTTCCCGCGAACGCGAATTTGGACTGCCCCCAAGCGGAGGGTATGCGCGCAGTCGGTTGAAATGGGAGGAGCTTAGTGGCGGTCCGCCCAGGAGGGGGAATCACGGGGGCCCCCCAATCCGGGGTTTTCCCGGTTCACGAGTCCTCATGCAGCGGCATAATGAGGTGATGAAACCCGGCGGAGAGAATGGTGGTGATGGGGGGGCCCCTTAGTGGTGGGAATAAACGAATGAAAATAACTGGTTAGTTTGGTTATTTTTTTTTAACCCATTAGTCGGTTATTTTTGCTGCATCCCCGTTAAATTAGTCTATGACTAATTTTTTACCGATAATTTTTCTAAAGTTAACTGGTTGTGAAGACTTAGTCTATATTTGAATTTAAACGTTTTTCTGATCGGTTATTTTAAATCAGTCTTTAATTGTTTTTCTCCGACTAATTTTTTCTAAAAAGTTAATGTTGTGCAGACTTAGTCTGTACTTGAATTGTCTTTGATTTGTCGGTTATTTTAAATTAGTCTTTAGATTGTTTTTCTCCCGAAAATTTTCTGCAATTTAAAACTGGTTGTGCGGACGGGCTATACTTGAATTGCTCGTTTATTATAATAATTTATTTTTATTACTGAAATATCGTTCTTTAGCGATTAATTTTTGGGTTTAACTTTGGTGTTTTAAATTTAAAAATAAATTTTAATTTGAAATTTGAACGGAAATTATTTTGAGTGTTAAAAATGATATATGATAATATAATTTTTAAAAAATGTTTGACTAAAAACTTTTGCACAAAAAAAAGTAAAAATACAATAACAGAATTTCGTTTTCAATTAGGGGTTCTGCCAGTGCGGGTTTGCTTGGAATTTTTGTTTGTATATTCAGGTCCAAAATAGCCCGGGTTTTCGTACAATTTCTTCCGGAGCCGTCAACGTCATAAAAGGGGGGACTGGTCTGGGGGGGACACGACGGGGCCGGACCAAAATATCTTTACCAGGGCTCCCCAAAAGCTAAGTCGGCCGTGAGAAAATTTGGGCCGCGCGCGCCGCGTCCCTGTCTCAACGGAAATGTTTTTCCCCCCAACCCCCCCTTTCCCTAAACTGTGGATAAAAATTTAAAAAAAGGTAATCGGTTATTCATTCGACTAAAAAACCCGTTAACGACAAAAATAACTGACTGGTTAGTCGGTTATAAAATTTTGGGTTATCCCATCACTTCGTACAGGGCGACTGCGGCGGGCTCCGCAACAGGGGGGTTCATTGTTCTCTCGCTCCCCTTGTAGAGAAAAAATGTTTTTGTGATACTATAAATGACTCAATTAGTCCTCAATGAGTACAATTTGAATGGTTTTATTCTACGTCATAATTATGTTGGAAAAAATGAAAGACAATTTTTAAAAAATAATTTTTAAACTCCTGGGCTTGAATATTGTTGTACATTTTAGAATAGAATAGAATTTAGAATAAATTATTTATTTTCGAAAGTAATTACAATCTATAAAAACTAAAATAATTGGTGCAAAATTATCAAAAAAGATGGTATAATATTAAAATTTACTATAGTCTTAAATTGCTGCAATTAAATATACAATATCACAAATTATCATAATTAAAAAAAATAAAAATTTTATACTAGTTTAAATGCAACACACATATTTGTATTATCCAATATATATTTCTTTCAAAAAACATAGGGCCTCTAAAGGGAAAGCCGTGTAGAGGGTTTCCTTTTCCAAGATTAAAATTTTGCGCTACAAAGATTTTTATATTTTATTTAACTACTAAATTCCCCTAAATAAATGCATTGTGGCAAAAATTAAATTCAACAAACCTAGCAGCTTTGAATAATGTTTTTTTCTTTTTCGATATGATTTAACACAAAAAAAACTTTTTATTTAAAAAGGTGATCAATATTTATCTTTTTTTAAAAGCCAAAACTTCATTTTTTTTCAAAACAACTTAGCATTTGACAATTTGCAATGCTTTTCGGATAATATTAAAAAAATTCTAGGCCATAAAACAATAACTTTTTGTACAAAAATGTAAATTTTGGCTTGGGCTTCCAAACGTTCTTTACCCCTTTTACACATTTAATAACATAAAGTGTAGTACTTTTTCCCTTTCAATAAGTATAATCTCTTATATTTTTTTTTCCACTACAATTATTTACGTAAAATTTAGTTTTAGGAAAAAAAAAAAAAAAAAAAAAAAAACCCCCCCCCCCTATTTTTTTTTTTACTTTTTTTTTTTCGGGGCCCGTAGTTAATAGTTAGTTAATTCATTGTAGTTTTATTTTGGGCCCGGGGATTTATAGAATACTGCTGTTACCCCCGGGTTCGCACGCAATCTTGAACCAAATCCCCTTTATTCTTAGTAAAAAACAATTATGATGTAGGCTAATTTTGATGGAAGTCCTAAAAATTTTAATTTTTAGGTACATCAGGTAGATTTATTTAAGTTCATGGTAAAAAAAGTATCAGAGTTTAACTCAATTATTATATTTTTGGCACATGGGGGCATTTTGGTTCAAATTTAAATTTGTACATAACGTCACGCTGAATCGCCTTTTCATATCCCCTCAAGAAAGAAAATCTAGTCATAAGGTTCGGAAACTTCTTCGGTCAAAAACGTATATTTTTGTCCTTGTAATATTTCGGGGTCAAAGTATTTCCAGTATTAGTTGAGTTTGCCTTGTTGTTCTGACAAAGAAAAAAAAGAATTATTTATTATATTTATATTATATATATTTTTAATTATATATTATTTTAAATATCTAATTATGTTAGTAATTATTTAACATATATTAAAGTTATTTGATGTTTCAATGTTTTTCCTAAAAAAGGGTTTTGAAAGAAGTTTAACCTTTTAAATTTTTAAAAATATTGGTATACGTGCTTGGTCAGTAGTGAATGCAGATAACATAGAAAAAAAGGTACATTGAAAAATCCCAAAATGGCACGGGGAAATATCTTAGACTAAAAAAAGATTTGAAATTCGAATGTGGAATTTTTTGCCGAAATAAGTTTTTGGGACCTACATCGTAACTTATATTATAAATGCGAAAGTAGTTTGTTTGTATAAAACATATGGGCCCCTTTCGTATTCCAAATTATGAAAACCCTCATTTGGTTTGAAGTTGTATTGCAGCAAGGAAAAGTATTCAAAGACTGTTTTAAAGATTTTAAAGGTGTAAAGTATGTTTTGTGTAAACTTTTTTTGCTGACGGTAGATACAATTTATAGGTTTAAATATATAGTTTAACCCTATTTTCAATTTGGTTACATTTATGGGTTTGAAAAGTACTGAGGCTTATAGTAGCATCATTATCTCTACATTTTCTGCAACCGCTGTTTAGCACTGAGTAAGAAAAATACCCAGATAAGATAAAAACATTTTTTGTGAAAATAAATTAAATTTTAGAAAAATGTTAATTTATTCTGTGCTTGGTCAGTACTGTGACGCTAATTAAAGGACGAGTCACTATCAACTTCTATAAGCTTAAATAAAGTTGGTTGAAAAACCCCATCTTAGTTGTCTGAGAGAAGCTTTTCCCTCCCCCTTTTATAATATTTTTTGATGGGGATAAAAGACAAATTGGGGAAAGAAAAAAATGCTAAGAAAAATTTAAATTTTAAAATGGCCAATTTTTAAATGTTACGAATTTACATTTTGACAATTTTCTTTATCGTGGAAACAAGGGCAACTACTCGGGTCGGAAATATAATTCACTCAAACAAGAAGTACTCGTGCACAAATTTAAAAAGCATACGAAATTGAAGGGCAACCCGTGAGTAACTTCTAGTATATTCATTCTATAATAATAATGATTCATTTAAACTTCTCTTTCATGAAGGTACCTCCAGGAAAAACTATATATTTTTTACCCTTCAAAAATTATTTTTTTTGCAATACTAAACCAAAAAAAATTAAATTTACTTTTTATTTTATTAGCGTTTTAAAATACTTAAATAGTTTTTAACTGTGAATCCTTTTTATTACTTCCGTAAAAAAACTTATTTTTCGATGAAATTCATCTATTGACATTTTTTGATAAGAAACAGGATTCGGGGGGAGGTTGCAAAAAAAATTGCTATCTATGTTCAGTTCATTTTTAGATGCACTGTGCACAATCAGACAAAACAATCGTACAAAAAAGAGTTTGAAACTAAAAAAACTATAATAAAACTCAGTTTGTATAAAAAAAGTTTCATGAAAATTTTAAACCTTCATATGAAGTCTTTCTTGGCATATCTTCCAGTAATCATTCAAATTTTTGTTCATTTAAAATTTGGGGGGGTTTAATCGGGTTAAAATCATAAAATTCTACACACTAATTCACTATTAATTTACTATGTGTTGGGATAGTTAGGTACATGCGTTTAATATGTTAATGAGTTTATTTTTGAAATTTATTATGTTGATACTGTCTCGTTTTTTCACGGTTCCCCAATTAGTCTAAAATTTAGCCAAATCCCAGGGGAGGGGCATGTCCCATAATTTAACTTTAATAATTTTAATTTAGCTTATGGTACAGTTTTAAGTTTGTGGGTTAGTTCTTTTCGTGGGACAGATATACAACAGACGAAAAAACTTAAAAATTAAATTTGTTTAATCCCCTTTTAGGGGCCTGTTTAGAGCAGTCAGTAAATTTGTGTATTATTATACTCTATTTAACTAACTTTTTTACTTTTGTTTGTGCATTTATTATTACAATACAATTTGAGATTCGTCCCGAAATGGACTCTTTAATTTTTGATTTGTATAATTACACTAAAAAGATACTTATACTTAAAATAATAAAGGTTTTTGGGACTTTTGTCAGTTTATTGATGACAAAATCTTTTTAGTTGAACCATTCCTTTTTTGAAAAGATCTCCCTGATACAACAAAAGGAAAAAGACATTTTTAATTTGTTGATAAGTTCTTAAAAAATTCCCAAAATATTATGGCAGTCCTGTTTAAGTGCCCCATTTTGGGGGGCCCACTTCCAGGCTTTCTAACGTTGCAAAACAGAAAAACCAGATATATTTATACACATTGTTCCTACTAGAAAAAAACTCTGTTGCCTTCTTTGGCTTCTGGAAAAAGTAGTACTTGACAGGGGTGTGTAAAGTTGACATACACAAAATAGCTTACCCACATTTTTTTTTTATTCGTTAGTTCTTCGTTTAAATTCCTGTTAGTTCTCAAAAGTTTCGTTAGTTTAGCAATATTAAAACTTTAAGCCTTAATTCAAGTGTCACCATAAAATTTGCCTACCCAGATTAAATAAACGTTTTTAAAATTCAATCGTCAGTCCCCGTTATTTTTTGTTCCTTCGCAATAAAATCTTTTACAGCCCTAATTTAAAGGTAGGCATACTTCCACCGTGAAAAAGTGGCAAAACAAAATTAATGGGTAATTAGATTTTTAGTAACATCGATGCAAAATGCATTCCAGAAACATACATTTTTGGTTTTGGTTTTGTTACGTTTGTCATTCACCACCTTTGTTTTATATTTAACGAATATTAAGAACCCTTAAGTTTTCATTTTTGGCAATTTGGCCACGCAAAATAGCCCAATTTTATTACAACTGGTTGGAATCCTTAGTATACGTTAGTTTTTTTATTCCCCAAATTCTTTTGTTGTTTTTGAAACGCCTTTGTTATTATAACATAAACGCTTAAAATTAAAATTAAAAATTAATTAATTGGTTTGAACAAAATATTTCTTGTCATAGAAAATAGGTATTGTGAAATATTATGGTGGGTTTTAATTTAAAAATTAAAATTGGGCCTATTTAAAAATTATTGTAGTTGCATATTAATAAAAACATATAACAAATAGCTTTGGGGTTTATTTTATTAAATAATAAACAAACATTTAATCCAAAAGGGTATCTCTGTAATTTACAATTTTAATGAGCAAAATAATATTTTTTCCCCGAACTATCCTCCCGAAGCTGACTAAAGTTTGAACAGGTATTATCATTAAAAATGAAAGATTTTGGTTTTATAAGTCTGCTTCGGAAAAATTTTTTCTTAAAAAAAGGTTCTTTTTTAAAAAAAATGCTGCTTTCAAAATACGTAACCCCCAAAAACAAAGTAAAAAAGTTTCAAGGCTAGTTTTCTGGATATTTTTTAAAGGGACAAAGTAGACGTTTTACCCAAAAAGGTATTGCTTTTACACTTTCTCTTTTTGATTTTAAAAACAAATGTTTTTTTCTTGGAAATCGTTTTTTTTAAAATTTTGAGAGAAACCCTTTTTTTACTCCCGAAAAATATTTGCCCCTTCATTGTCCATTCATAAACAGCCCCAGGAGTAAATTTTCTAAGGATGTCGACAAAAAATCTAAATTTTTTTAAAATCTCTAAAATTTGTTTTAAAATTTTCCTTTTTAAAGGTCCTTAATAAACGTTTTGTTTTGGCCGACGTCAAGGCTTGTTGTCACAAATGATTTTTTTTTAAATTTAGGGAAGTGAGGCGTTCATTTTCAGGATCAATGAAAAAAAAAGGGATTTTTTTTGTGCAAAAAGTTTTTTAAACTTTTGTCAGGAATCCCTGCAAGCTTTTCTTTCCCTTTTAAAGTTAAAGTTCGATTATTGAATTGTTAAAAAATTTATCTGAAAAGGAAAGAAAATGGATGTTTTATTCTTTTTTGGCCAAAAAAAACTTAAGTAGGTGATGGTTGATATCTGAAAAATTTTTGGAAAAATTTAAAATTTTCTTCTTTCTTTTAAAAGGGGGATAAAAAAATCGTTGAAAAAAATGCGTCTTTGCTTTCAACCTTTTAACCACCATTTTTTTTGCAAAAAACAAAAACGTCATTTTTAACCCCGTCCCCTTTCAAAAAGGGAAATTTTTCAATTCACGATGAAATTGCCCGAAGACATGTTTGTTTTTTAAAAATAATTTCTTGCAAAATTCTCTCAAGAATAGGATTGCGTTTAAAGGGAAAAGGCAGTTTGCTGAATGTTTTAAAGGGGTTGGGAAAAAAAATTTTTCATTATTTTTCCCTTTGATTTTTAGTAGGTGAACTAGTCGTTTTTGCCCCAAATAATCGCGGGGTCCCACCGTGGGTGTTAGTGATAAAAGTTTTTTTAAAATGAAAACTCATTTTTAAACGAAATAATCCTTTCCCCGCTTCGTTTAATGTATTTCCCAGGGTTTTTCCTTTTTAAAAACAAAATAACTAATAGATCATCAAAAAAAGTTTCTCAAATTTTTTATCCAAAAAAAACGTACAAATTTAATGAATTGTGTTTTAAACAGTAATTTTACAAGGCCCTATTTTAGGAAAATATGAAATTTTGGGAATTATATAACTATCCTTTTCAAAAAAAAAAGATTTTATTTACCAAAAAAATGTGTGTTTTTTGGGTAAAATTTGCAGCCCAAGGGGAGTTTCAACACCATGTTTTCCGTTATCACTAGAACATTGCCTACATCGGGCATGTTTTCCCTTTTAATTTTTGTCAGAAATCGTTGAATGGGTTTTCATTTTGCTTGGGAAAATAGTCCAAGAAAAAATTTAAAGAACCCTCTCCACTTTTCCACCTGCTCAGTCATTGTTTTGAGTTGAAGTTTACGTAGATTGACAGTAAATTTAGTTTTTACAAAGTTTTTACGGGGCAGGTTTTAAAATATTTCAGCATATTATTTGTGTTTGATTCTAATGTCTTTTTTAAACCCCATCTTTTAAATGCCCGCAACTGTTTTTTGCATTTTCAAAAAACCAATGGTACTGCTTAACACGATTTGGTACCAATAGCGTGAAAAAATTTAAAATTCGGTCCTTTTGGGAAAAAAATTTTTAATTTTCGACTTCCAACCTTTCTTGGAAAAACAAATGATGAAACGGGTTTTAGTTTTTAAAACTTTTTGAAAGGAAGTACGAAAAATTTACCCTTTATATAAAAGTATTTAAAAGGGAAAACGTATAATACTTATAAGAAGGTTAAAAAATTTTAAAGAAAAATAATATCGCCTAAAAAAATTTAAATTTTAATTTTCATAAACGTATGGCCTAAAATAAAATCCGATATTAAATTTTTAAAAAACCAAAATTTAGTGACCATGTAAAAAAGAAAGCGGGGAGTACTTCCATCTTTTGTTCACCTGTACTCGACCAAGTTGAAAAAAAAGAAACCCGTAGGCACGACTTAAAATTGGGCCCTTTTATTCGTTTTTCAACCTCTACAGCGGAAATGGGTTTTAAACTTTTAACCAAGAATGGGGAATAATGGAAATAAAGGAAGTATTTTGTTTAATTTTTTAAAACTTTTACTGGTTGAAATTATACTAATCCCCTTTTGCTCAAAAAGGGTTAAAAATTTAAATTTAAAGGTTTTTTTAAATGTAATTTTTTTCTTTCACTTACCCAAAAAAATTATATTTTTTTAAATAAATTTTTTAAAATTTTTCCGGGAATTTTTTTTGTATAAGTACTTTTTATATCAATTTACTTAAGCTTAATCAATGGTAAAAAAGTAATAGGGTGTGCCGTTTTTTGTTGTGGGGCCGCGAAAAAAAAAAACGTTTGGGAAAACACGGGATCCAGAATAAAAATGGAGGGTTAAGAAACGGGGTTTGAAAAAAGTACTGATTGTAAAAAACCAAGAAAGGATTTTGCTTATTTTTTAACCCAAAAATCAATTTGATAAAAATCACAACTGTGTTAAAATTTTTTAAAATTTTCTGTACACAATTAATTCCCTTTTAAAGGGAAAAACTTTTTTTCCCTTTAAAAACGCATAGTGACAATTTTTTTTCCAAATTATGGTTTTTTTTGGGGGTAAAACATGAAAGTACCACTTAAATAAAGTTATGATTAGTTCACCCATCAATTATGAAAATAAAACCAGATGGGAAACTACGTTATGTGATTTTGGAGACAAGTTTATTCCAGGACTTTTGTCCCCCAACTCCCTTTTTTTTCCGGTCAGGGTGTATCTATTTTCAAAAATGTGATAAAAAACCGTGAAAACCCCCGGGTTTGGGGGGAGAGTTAGTGGCCAGCATACCTACTGTTTCTGGGTTCCTTTCGAGTTCATCGCCTTTTTCCCTCTTTTAAATTTAACTTTTTTCCACAAATTATTTGTTACTTTAAAATCAATGGGCCTCTTTTTTTGTAAACACTTATTCTATTTATCAGACAATTTTTTTGGACAAAAAATTAAAAACTTTGCATGTTGTTTTTTGAGAGCGATGTCTTAAAGTTTAGAAATAAAAAAAAAGCTGTTTTTAAAAGAATTTTTTAAATTTAGACCTGGGAAAGGGGGAGGTTTTGGGAAAACAATGAAAACCCCAATCCCATATTTAATTGTAATTTTTTTTGTGAAAAATTTAAATCCCCTGGGCTTTTCATTTTTTTTAAAAGGGAAAAAAGGAATAAAATTTTCAAATACTTTTCTTTTGTATGTTTTTATACAAAATCTTCGGGAAAAAATTCTTCGTTTTTGGGAAAAAGGACCAAAAAAAAACATTGCTCTATGTGGACAAAAAAAAAAAATATATCCTAGACAGAAAATTTCCCAAAAAAATTTTGTAATCGTTTTGCAAAATAAATTTTTATGTTTATTATGAGAAGGGGTGTATTGTTGGGAAAACGGGAAGGCATTAGTTTTTCGGGTTTATTTTTTTTCCGATTTTTCTTTATCTCAAGCCGACCGAATATGTGACTTTGATTTAAAAAAAACTTTCAGTCTATTCACATGCACTTTTTTAAACACCCACAGTTGAAAAAACGCTATTTCGGGGGGCCAGAGATTGAAAAAACGTTTCAGAAACCTGTGATAAAAAGGTTTATCAAAAAAAAGAGGGTTTCGTGTAAGTATTGTTGAAAAATTAAAACTGTATCAGGGGTTTATCTCAAATTTCTTGAAACGCAGAATGATACAAACTTTTAAAACTTTTGTAGACTTAGTGGATTATTTTGACCAAATAAAACAAAAAAATCCTTACATCTTTCCCTTTACTGAAAAAATAGGAGACCCTCCCTTTTAGTCTGTGTACTTCATCCACCAGATACCGAAGAAAAAAATACAACATCCATAAGTTTGCTTAAAAAAGGGGTGTTTAAATAAACACGGGCAAGGGGACTATATTTCGGGTTAGACGAAAATCTTTAAAAATGTTTTTTTTCCTAAACCCTAATTTACTTTTTTTTTCCTTTCATGTATGTCAAGCAGGGTCTGGGGGGGTGGCTGGGGGAAATAAAAAAAAACCCCTTTTGTTTTTGAAATAAGTTATGAAACTAAAAAGAAAATTTTCCCAAAGAGGTACAACAAGCAGACTGAAAAAATTGAAGAAAGTGCGACTTCAGTCGGGGGCAGCAGAACAAGGGTATGAGGACTAAAAAATTTTAAGAATCTTTGAAAAAGGGGGGTAAGAAACCTATATGTGTTATTTTAAAACTCTTTTGGGAGTGGAGAGCTCTATGGGGGCTATCGTTTTGAAACATTGGGGATGATCCAAAGGGTGTTCAAACAAGTTACTGTGAAGCGTTCGTGAGCTTTTTGAAAGATTAAAATGATTTAAATATCTTGTTTAGACTATGCTTTGATTAATTATATTTGAAATTTGTTTTAAAAAAATACCGTAAAACCCCAGATCATTGATTTCGCCAGTTTTTGGGGGTTTGATAAAAATTTTATGGAAGCTCAGAAACCCATGCTTTTCCAAGAGCTAAATTTAAATCCCAAATTAAAAAGTATAGGGGTAATATTTTAAAGGAAAGTAATTTTTGGTTCCAAAAAAAATGAAAAATTTCCCAAGGGATTTTTTTGGAGGGGGGAATGGGCCACACGCGATGGGGGAGGGGGGTTTAAATAGAGAAACTAAAAAGTTAAAAATTAAAGGGGGTTGAGGATCTTGAGCCCCCTTTCTTCCAGTGTTTTCTAAATTTTTTGAAAAAGTAGTCCCAATCACTTTTTTTCTTAAACATTTTAAAAAATTAAAAAAATTTTTTTTAAAAAAATCATTTTAAAACTCATCAACACCCTTTAGGCGTGTTTAAAAACTAATTGATACAATTTTTTTTTTAAATTTTTTGAAAAAAAAAACTTTTCATACTGCAACTCTTTTCTGTGACCTATAAAAGGCTTTTGACTGTGTTTGAACAAAAAAGAAAAAGGGTTTAAAGAAATTAAAATTTTTGGCTTTTCAGTTCACAGTTCAATTCTTCATATTTTTCACTTAAGAAAAAAAAGGTTTTACAATTAAAATAAGTTTTTCGATAAAGTTTTCTTCCCACGGGACAAACTAAACGATCGGGGGCTTTTCCCAAGGGCCCTCAGTGCTGGGCCATTACTATTTCAAAATTTTACGTGAAGGGTTTTTTTCCCCCTTTAACCTAACACTTTATCGGTAGTTGTGTTTGCTGGACACCCCACTATAAAAAAAAAAATTCTTTTAAATGTTTTTGAGAAAAAAATTTAATCAAGAAAATGACGAAGCAGGGTAGGGGTTTTTTCCAGTTTACTGTTCAAAAAAAAATAAAACCCAAAAATTTTTAATATTCCCCAACACCCCAAATTGGGCAAGGGAAACGTATATTAATTTTAAAACCAAAAATAATATTAAAGTAACATCGTCATGTACATTTCCCTTTTTTTTATTTGTGGAAAATTTCCCAATATCAGGGAAAAAGAACACATTATGAAATTCCTTTTAATGTTATTTTTGACTTTTTGAATGCCCATTTGATAGAAAAAGGGCCGTTATTGTGACACGAAATGAAATAACATATTTTCAGGGTTTGTCTACAAAATTATTTTGAAAGGGGTTTTTTGGGAAGCTCGCCTCACGAATGATGGGGATATATGGGGCACCCAGTCTTCGGATATCTCTGCCACGCCCCGGGCCCAGCCCCGATGGCGACGGGAAGGGCCACTTTGGGGTTGTAAATACGGGTGGGGGCGGCGCGGGGTCTGAATCCCGCCACGCCCAAACAGAAGGGATGCTGCAGAGGTTTGTTCAATGTGCGATGTTACGAAATCATATCCTGCTCGTCCGCACAGCACCTGCTTTTCAATGTGAGGGGGCCCCCTACTTTTAAAGCCCTCATTTAGGGCCTCATTCATGCACCTAACTTTCGCGCTGGCTGACCGGGGGAAAAAAATTTTATACACCGAAAAAAATAGAAATAACTACAAAAAGCACCTTATTTGGGAACCCTTATCGGGTGGGATAAAAAACTTGCGCTTAAAATACAAAATTTGGTTTCGTAGTGTATTTCATTTCATCCAATATAAATTTAAAACCCTTTTTTTTTTTCTGTCCCACCCAAAATGGGTTTTCCCTTTAACTCATTATTCAAAAATTTAACTGACTTTTACTTTTAATTTTAATGACTATTTTTGGGGTTTATTTTCTACATTTTTAATAATATTTTGGGAATCTTTGGTTTAGACTAATTCCATTTTCGACTTCCAAACCTGTATTTTATTTTGGTTTTCTTTATCTGGTCCCCCAAACTTTTTGGGGATTATCAAGGCTTTGTCTGAGAGGGTATTTTTAAATTTCCTATTGACCCAACTTTAAGACAAGAAAGGTCTCTATTTACTGTATGTATTGTTTGTGTATGCATAAACCCGTTTATCACTAAGTTACTTTAATAAAACAATTTGTTACGCAAAATATAAAAGGGTTTTAAAGAAAAACCGTATTGAATTTTTAAATTTACAATGAAAAAAAAGAAGTTTTCCAATCCCGGGTATTAATTTTATAAACCCATTTATTTATATTTTTTTAATAGTTTATTTTTTGTACGCGATTGTTTAGGTTAAAGTAAAGAGGGTGTATTGTTTTTATGTTTTTAATTTTTGGGCCCAAGGTCGTTCTTCCATAAATTGACTTTTTGGGAGGGTTTACTAAAAAATAATGTTTCCGTCAAAAAAATTTTAACCCCTATAATTCTTTCTTTTATATTTGGTGTAGGGATTTTAAAAAGATTAAATTTTACGTTGGTGTTTTCTTTCGTCGTATAAAAAATTTTAAATACGAGTATTTTAAAAAATGAAAACCTACTTTGGGGAAAATAATATCTTTTTACAACGTTAAGCATTTAATCAAATCTTTTTTTTCAAATAGTTTAAAAACCCAAAGAAAAAACAACACATTATAAAAATTTAATAATATTTACTATTTACTTTTAAATTTTTACTACATTTTTTTTTTGAAGCAGAAAAATTTGGCCTCTAAGTTTTTTGTACCTATTTTTTTTTGCGTTTATTTTAAACCCTGTGTACTCAAATTTTTTTGGAGGACTTTATCTGTAATGGGCTATTTTTTTTTTCATTTTAACGAAAAAGTGTGTAAAAAAATAAACCTAAATTGGGGATTTTAATTATTTTAAAAATAACGGTTCCTTTGAATTTGTATAAAAATTACTTTTAAAAAGGAAGTACACAATAAAACGTTATAGTTAACAAAATGGAAAAGGGGTTAAAAATTTTAAGGGTTTTTAAAAAAAGTTTACACTCTGCACATGAAATAAAAAAAAGTGATTTTTTAAAGGGAAAAAATTTGTTGTGATTTTCGGGTTTACTTTTTAACGAATCCATCGACGTAGAAGGGGAGCACCATACTTTAAAAGGTACGCTTGCAAAAAAAACGATTAACAAACATCTGATACCCCTCAACTGTGAAAGTGTTTGGGGGTTTTCTGAAATAATAGGGGTACCTTTATATGGGCTTTTCCCGTTTGAAAAAAATTTCTATCAGCTCCATCCTTATTTCATCAACAATTTTTTAAAAAAAATAAATTACAAAAGACTACAAATTTACCCCTTTTTTGACATTTTCTTTTGAACAAAGGAAAACTTAACCCTTTACGTCGGATATATAATTCACTGCAGCGGGGAAGTGGGTCTTTAAAAAAAAGCCTAGGGAAATTTTTGTGCGAAATGCGGGGTACATGAACGAGTTTTTAAAATGAAATTTTTTAATCGGTTTCCCCCCTTTAAAAAAAACCCTTTCAGCAATTTTTTTGTTTTTTATTTAAATACGAATTCCAAATTTTTAAACCGTTTTAAAAAGGTAATGGGTTTTTCGTTTAAAAAAAGGGGTAAAAAAATAAAAAAATTGTTTAAGAATATATTTTAAAAATATGTTGCGTTCGAAGGGCCCTTGGTAACTAACTGTAGTAACAAAAAAATATTATTTTCCTGTCGTTCCTGGGATCACTATTTGAACGAGGGTTTTAAAATTTTGTCCCAAAGAAAAAAGGTTTACTTTTTTTCTAACAAAAACCCAAACCAAAAGTGATGTAATTACAAAATGTATAAACTTTGTTGAATGTTTTAAAAAACCCAATTCCAATTGACAAAAAACTTGTTTTTCTTTTAAAATTATAGTAATAATAAATTACATGAAAAATTACCTTTTTAAAAAAAAGTTACGATTTTTTTTTTAATTTTAAAGAAAAATGAGGGGAAAAAAAGGGCCAAACTACGTTATGTGATTTTTAAGGCCAAAAAAGATTTCAGGTTTGGGTTTAAACCCCAACTACTATTTTTTTTTGTTTGGGGGGGGTAAATTTTAAATTTTTGAAATATGATGAGGGGGCCCCCACAGTTTGCGTAGCCAGAATTATCGTTTTGGGGGGGGGGGGTCCGAAACAAGGGTGATCCCCGGGGGGCGTTTTTGTGTGTTTAGTAAATATCGATTTACGTACAAAAAACGGGTTTATTTAGAAAAACTGAAAATATTTTAAATTTTAGACCCAAGTTTTGGAGGGGAGACCTTTTTTTTAACCGCCCTTGTATCACTTTTCATTGCATTTTTTAAACCCAAAAAATTTTGTCACACCAAGAGCCAAATCACCCTGTATAGGTATTTGGGCGGCGTTCAATTGAAAAAAATTTAAATATTACAATGATGTAAAAAATTTTTTATGCATTAGGGGAATATTTGGGATTGAAAAAAATTGGAAAAATTTTTTTATTTGGCCACGGGCAAAAAATTTGGGAAAACCCAAACCAATTTTAAAAAAGATCTTTTATTTCGGGCAATTTTTTTTCGGTGTGGGTTTCAAAAAATTTTGGTTTAGGGGGGACTAAAAAACCTTAAAAGGGGGGGTTAGGGGGGGGGGAAAAAAAACAAAAAGGGGGGTGGGGGGGGTTAAACCGGGGGGGGGGGTAAAAACTTGGGGGGGTTAATTTGAAAGGGGGGGAAAACATTATGGGGGGGGGGGATTCCCCTAATATTGGGGGGGAGGGTTTACAAGGGGGGGTTGGGGGGGGAATTTTTTCCATTTTTTGGGGGGGGGGGGGGGGTAAAAAAAGGCCGTTTTTGTGACACCCAATTGGGAAAAAAAAAAAATTTTATGTTTGTCTTCATAATATTTTTGCCGGGCTCAGCCTGATGCCCAAAAGATAGGATATGCGGGCCCCCCCAAACCGGAAAATCCCCGGCCCGGGCCCCGGCCCGACCCGACTGGGGGCGAAATTTTCCCGAGAACACTTTGGGGTTTTAAATTTCGCGTGCGGGGGGGCGCGGGCCCGGGCTGTTTACACGGGCCCAAACCCCGAGGTTTTCAGAGACTTGTTTTAATGGGGGATGTTTTCACAAACATCTCCTGGGTCGTCCGTGCAGCTGGCCCCGCCTCAGTGGGCCCGTACCGAAGGGGGGGGGTCCGGGGGTCCGGAAACCCCCCCCCCAAATTTTTAAAACGTATTAAAAAATAAAGCATGGAGAAAAGGGGAAAAAAAAAGGGGGGTTTTTTCTTTAATTTTGTCTTTCAAACATTTTAAAATTTAAATTTATTTTTTTAATTGAAGTGACCCTTGTTTAAAAAAAATAATTGTTTTTCGTTTTTAAAACTTTTTGTATTTTAAAGATACTTTTGGGGGTCGGCCCCTTTTGGATAGTGTAGTGTTATCACGGTTTTCTATAGGGGGGCGGTCACGTGACGGGCGCAAAGTAAAAGTGAACCCTAACATGGCGAACAGTTTAAAATTTGCGGGCTACTTCGTTCAAATTGTCTTGAGGGAAATTTTTAAAAAGACTGGGTTTGAATTTTAAATTACGACGTTGGGTTTTAGGTGTCAATTTAAAATGTTTGCGGTTTTATATAATTATCGGAAAAAAAAAAATTTAAAAAATCACTTTCGGTCGGAAAAAAAAATTTAAAACCCGGAAAACTCTAAGATTTAGGTTTGAACTTCAACTACTTCGGACCCTTTAGTTTTTTGAAAGGGAAAAAAAGGTATTTTTGATTGGGGGTTTTTGGACGACGATTTTTGTTATCATTAAACTATTACAATGTACCTATTAAATTATCGAGAAAAAATCATTTTCCGGGCGGTTAAAAAACCCAAAAAAAATGTTTACAGAATCAAGTTTTGAAGGGTTTTTGGGGTTTCACCCGGTTGAGGGGTTGGGGTAAAAATGGTACTTATAATTTTTTTTGGACGTTTATTTTAGGTTTTTAATGCAAAAAGTCGACTAATTATCGAGAAAAAAAACAATTTTAAAAAAAATTTGGTCGGAAAATACCGAGGAAAAAACTCTACTGATTTCACTGGTTTTTAGTCGGGTTTAAAATTTAAAAATGGGGGACTTAGAAAAAAAAAAAAATGTTTTTAACATTGATTTTAGGGATTCAAATTTAAAAGCCGATAATTTCCTATATAATTTTTTTTTTCAAGGGGAAAAATTGGGAAAAAAAACAATTCGGTCGGGTTAACACGGAAAAAAAAACTAATTTATAAGAAGTTCCCACTACCCTTTGGGTTTAACCCGACTGAGGTATTTTTTTCTTTTTTCCTTTTGTTATTCCTTCGGAAAGTGATTATTTTTGTTTTTTTTTTTACGGTAAATATATATTTATTAGTCGGGGATTGAATTTTTTTATCTGAAATTCAATGTCCTTTAAAATAATTTTAAGTACCTTTTTCCTTTAAACCCCTCAACCAGTGAAAAAACCAAAAAACGTTTAAAATTGAATCTTTTAGGAGCTTTTTTCTGTATTTACGAAGAAAGTGATTTTTTCTCGAAAAATTATATAGGTAGTCGAGTATTAATTTTAACAAAAATCGTTCCCTAATCAATCAAAAATACCACGTTTTTCCCCCAAAAAAACTGAGTCCGAAAATAGTTTAAGTTCTAAAAAAATCATTAAAAGTTTTTCAGGTGTATTTTATTTCCGACCGAAAAATGATTTTTTAAATGTTTTTCCCATAATTATATACTCGGGTTTCAGTGTAATGATACAAAAAATCGTCATTTTATATTCATTTTTAAAAACCCAATCAGTGAAATCAAAAGTAGCCGAACTTCTAATCAGTTTGGTTTTTTTCGGGGCATTTTTGGGCCCTTAGGGTTTTATCTGTACCCGAGAACACTCCCTAAATGCCCTCCTTTTCTAAAGGGATTTCGCCCTCAGTGGCCCAATGTCCCCGCAGAGGATTTCATTTTTTCCAAAAAATATAGTTGTGTCAAATATACGCTTGAGGTTTAAACTCTGTTTTTTTTTCTTTTTTTTTTCTTATCCAGTGAAATTTCCAAACATCATTTGGTGCCTTCTATTTGGCCAAAAATTGAACTTTGGGGTACTAGAGTTTTCTGTGAGAGTTGTATTTTTCCTATTTTCAATTTTTTCCCCTTTCTATAAGGCGTAGTTACTAAAGCTCCATTTTTTTTGGGGATTTAAACCCTTTTTCCAGTGAAAATCATTGGCCCAAAAAAAACAACAAAACGTCCCCGGAAACCCCCGGGGTTTTGGGCCCAAATTTTTGGGCCCCCCCCCCCCGAACGAAAATTTTTGGGGTACGTACTGGCCATTAGCCCTCTCTCATTTTCACCGCATCGTCCGCTCTGGGTGACCGAGTGACCAGATTATAAAAAACTGGGAAAATTAAAAAAAAAACTTCCGTGAGGGGAATTTTTAAAATTTTTTCTTTAAATTATGGGGAAGGTAACAAGCTTTCACGGGAAAATGCCTAATGAAGTGTAATCATTTAATCCAATTTTTAATTTTTAAAATTATTATTTTTTTACAGCCAAATAGATTTTTTTACATTTTTTAAACATTATACAGAATTTAACTGACTATTCCGTTTTTTTTAAATTTACTAATTTTTCCCTTTTGGGATTTTCTTTCAATTCAAAAAATTTTTGGGAAACATTGGTATTTAAATTCCCTATTGACTCCCTAAAACTATACAGTTTCATACTTTGGTTAAACCTACCAGCTCCCAAAATTTCTGCGATTTTCTGGCTTTTATCTGCGGGGATATTATAAGTTTCTTTTTGTCCCAACCCAAGACAAGATTGATCTCTACTACTGTATGTATTGCTTTATGTAAAAAAATTTTAAAAAATTTGGGTTTGGGGTTAGTGGGAAACCGCCAAAAAAATCAAACTATTTGGTACTTTTTATTGGTATTTTGGTAACCAAAATAGCTGGAAAAAGCCTAAAGCTTCAATAATACGGACGAAAATGTTTTATCTAATCCTAAAAAAAGTAGCAGTGTTATCACAATTAATTTTAAATGGTTTTATTTTGTCTTGTAACCTTTTGGGTTTGGGGTTTTTAATTCTTTTAAAAAAACGTATATCCCAAAATATTGGATTAAAACTTTAAATTTATTATTTGAAAAGATAAAAAAAATTGAGAGAGTAACTAATAAAATATGTTTCAATCTTTGATTGCAAACATGTAATCTTTTTCCCCATTAAAAAAATTTTAATGATATCACACTACAATTTTAAAAATTTGTTAAAGCAAAATTCTACGGTTACAGTTTAAAAACCCTATTAAAATTTTAAATTTTGTAGAGGGAAAGGAAGATTCAAATGTGGGGAAAAAATTTTTGGGAAAACCATTCAAAATTTTGTTTTGTGGTTAGTTCGAACTCAATTTTTTTTTGCGCCGGGTTTTATGTTTATAAAATAAGGGGTTTTAGATTTATTATATGTTGGGCCCTAATAGTTGACAAGGAAAATTCTTGAACAAACTGAAAATAAAAACCTTCTATAAAGTAATGTTTTCGTCAAAATAATACACCTAGAATTCCTTTTTATAAAAGGTTTTTTTTTTGGGGGGGGTTAAAGATGTTTCTCGTTGTATTGAAATTATACGAAATAAAATTTTAAAAATAATTTTAAAAATTTGGGTAAATTCAATTACATTGTTAAGTACTAAAACAAACTTTTTAATTTTTAAAAATAATTTTAAAAATCCAAGAAATAATAAAACAATATACCCCAATAAAAATTTCCCATTTATTTTTAATTTTTTCTAAAATTTTTCTTTAGGAAGCAGACATTTTTTTAAGTTTTTTTACCCCATCTTAAATAGGGTATCTCTTTCCCCTTAACGTTTAAAATTTTAGGGGAGTTTGTACCGTTAGGGGGGAAGGAGTGGGAGCCAAAGGCCCACTGTTTAAATTTTCTGTCGAAAGTTTGGAGGACCAGCAGCCATCGCAAATTTTTTCCCTCCCAAAGACTGCCCCCTCCCCTCCCATTCGGCGTTGCCCGGGAAGGGCTGTTTTCGACGTTGGGGGGAATGGGGGCTGATTCGGCCCTGGCGGATTGGTATGAATTCGGAGTTCGCGGGCCCGTTGAAGATTGTACTTTTTAAAATTTCCCATAGCACGATAAATTCTTTATTCGTCCCTCAAAAACGAAAAGTTTCTTTCATCAGTCCTGAGCTCCGGAAAAAATTTTTCGAAATCTTAGGAATCTTTAATTTTCGCCTCTTAAAAAGGGCACAGAGTCCGCCAGGGAAAAGGGAAAACGAACAGTCCCCCAACTCCGAATCCTCCTAATTTTCCCTGAGTGGGGAAAAAATAGAATCGTCCGTGAGCCTCGAATTTTTTATGTCTTTGACCCATAGCTCCCCCCAAAAAATTAGCTCTCCAGTCCGTGAAAGTCGAATCATTCGGGCTGACGGAAAGTTTTCGTTTTGGTCTTTGGGGGGACGAATTCACTATTCGGCCCCCGGCGGAAATTTGGTCCTCAAAAGGACTCCACCATATTTTGTTTATTATCAGCAATTTAAGTAAATTATTTGTAAATTTTGCCTTTTTTAATTTTGAGTAATTTATATCTTTTTTTGCTTTAAGTAAATACTTTTAAAAATTTTAACTATGCAAATACCAAGGAGAGCCAGGATAACACTTTTTTTCTTAAATTTAAAGTTTAATTGTTTTTAAACTTTAAAAAGTATTAAAAATTTTAGTTTGTAGGAAAATATAGTTTCCATTTTTTTCAGGCTTTTACCTTTTAAAATATTTTTTTTGGGGGTTTTTTAAAATAAAAAAATTCCACATATTTGTTGTATAAAAACACGTTTTATTTTTTTCTTTCTACTCCCCTTTAAAAAAAATTTCAATCTTTGCAGTCGTCTGGGTTTTCAGTATTTTGAACAAATTTAAAAAAACAAAAAAAATTTTTCTGCTTTGGGTTTTCCCCTTTATAAAATGTTTCATTGTGGATAATTGACTTGTTTTTTTTTTATAAGCCCAATCAATTCACTTTATCTAAAACCAAAAACAAAAAATTTTACAAAAATAAAATTTTAAAAATTGAAATGATATAAAAAAGTTTAAAAAAAAAAAAAGTCTTAAATTTTTTAATTTTTTATCCTGAAAAAGGGAGTTCAATACAAGGTGAGGGTAGCATGAAACATCGGTTTTTTTGTTGAAGTTTGTTTTTGACAAAAGGGAAAATTGTTTAAGAAAAAATGGGTTTTTGAGCATTTACCCCTCGTTCATGACACAAAATAATTAGTAAACCCCAATGCTTTTTTTATCTTCTTCAGAAATTTGAATTTAATAAACCCAACACATAACTGCAGTCTATGTTGAAAAACAAACCCCTTTTTTGGCAAATTTTGACATGCATAATTCAAGCCCAATTTTCAACAAACAATGTTTGTGTGTTAAATCCATGCACACAGACTCTTTAAAAAAATGCATTTATTCAAAAACAATTTTAACTAAAAATTTCAGAAAATTTTTTTGAAAAAGACTTTTTTTGTTTTACTTTTCCCCATAAAAATTTTTTTAAAAAATTTGCCCCCTTTCGCCCGGTTTTAAGGGCTTTATCAGTGCCCTTTAAAAAAAAAATTTTTACAAAAAAATGTTTTTCCCTTAAAACCCAAAAAAACTTCCACCAAGGATACAAAACAAAAAAAAAGGGAGAAAATTTTGTCACCCAAAAGATCAAACACTCACCCCACCCCCCAAATTTTGGGAAACCCCCAATATTATGTATTTTTAAAAAAAGGGTTTTTGTTTTAGGCCCGGGGGTTAGTGTTATGTTTTTTTTTTATTCATTTACGAGATGCTTACCTTGTGTGAATGAGTGCAGTAAAATCCAATAATGTACAAGTTTTTAGCATTCGCACCCGGGATAAGTTTTTGAGGCATTTTAAATTTTTGTGTAATTGGCAGTTAAATTTGAAAATCTTAATAGAAAAATACTACGGGTTTTGTTCAATAAATGTACTCAATAAATTTTTTTATACACAGTGGTTTTGTTTTGGGAAACGACAAATATAATTAAATTTATTCGCTTAAAAGGGGGTTTTAAAAATTTTGTGGAAACCCGGGTTTTAAAATTTAAAAAAAGTTTATTTTATTTAAAATAGTTTATTTAAAAATTTAAAAAAGTATATTTAATTTGAAAAAGGTTTATTTTAAAATTAAATTTGGGTTTTTTTTAATTTAAAGTGTTTATTTAAATTTAAATAGTTTATTTGATTTAAAAAAAATTCATTTAAAATTTAAAAATTGGTTTTTTTAAATTTTTAAAAATAGTTTAACCAAAAAATTTTAAATTTGGGAAGACACATATGCCAAAACAGTACTGTATATTTTGCATTTAATTTAATATTGTTAAAAAATTTTTTTATTCTTGATATTTTAGGCCATATATATGGGAAACAGAAAGAATGGGGAATAATAAAAGCCACTAAAATGAATTTGCATCGAATATGTTCTTTAAAACTAAAAATAACAAAATAAAACATCGTAAAAAGTTTTTTAAATTCCATGTTTTTTAGAACTAAAGCATTTTTGCAACTTACTCCTCGAGAATGTTTATAAAGGAAAGAACTTGAGCATTTATTTCAAATGCTAATGGATTTTTTTTCCGCCAGCTTGAAAGGAAGATTCTAATCTCCTGGGTGAAACTTGAGTAAATGATCATTTCAGTAAATCCGGGTGACACAAACTTTTAAAAAGTTTTAAAAAGATTTTAAAAATGATTTAAAAAATAAATTTTTTTTTAAAAGATTTGTTACATAACAGAACGATAATGCGATGGTAAGTAATCCCACTTTACAGTTAAGGAATATTACTTTATTTCCCAAAAAACCCATTATTTTTCTAATCATAGCTTTAGAAGATAGAAAGAATGATCCTATGTTATTTTAGTACCAAAATCAAACGAAAAACCCCTCATGCATACCAAAAGTGTTCGCTCACAACCAACATAAAAAAAATCTTCCAAAAATCCTTTCAAGTTTTGAATAAAAGTTCCCAAAGTTTAAGTTTTAAAAATTTTTTTTAAGTTTAAATAGTGGGTGTTTTAAGAAAAATCAAATCTGCAACCATACTTGTGTAATCCTGTCAGTAGAGCTTGCGTTTTGGTAACCAATACGTTAGAGGGTTGTTGGTTTTGCTTGAATAATACCCTTTGTTTTAATGCGATATTTTTTAAAAAATGAGTAGTAGCCCCAACAACGATTTTAGGGTTATAAATTTAAAAATTTACGTATACTAAATTTTCGTTATAAGCACAATGTATTTTGAAACCTCATTGTAAGAGTTTTTAAACAATAATCTAAAGATATTTTTAGAGCTTTAAAGTTTTGGGGGTTTTTTTTGAAAATCAGAGATACTGCTTACTGGGTCTTCTGACCCTTTTTACATCTGACTATGCAGAAAAATTTTTCATAGTATTTTGTGAGACTGCTATCTCATGGATATGTTTTTATTATAATCAAAATATTATTAATGTGTCACTTAGTTTAAATTAAAAATTACATTACTCGTTTTATTTTTCCCCCAGGATGGGCTAGGAAGAAAAATTTATTTTTTCCACAAAGTGACTGGAAAAAAAAGGGGAAAGGAAAATTTTACCCATGGTTTAAAACAAAAATGCCGTTATCATAAAATATGGACTACACAAGAGGTGGACATTTAAAAACCCTGTACCAAGTTGTAAGAAGCCATTATTCAGAAATACATGTCCATTTTGAATTTATAAATTTTTGTTTTGCTTTGAACTCTCAAAATATGCACAAATTAAGTATGTAACAAATCATTTTATAACTGCATTACGCGCGATTTGCATACGAATTTCTATTGAGGAACAGGTAATAATTTTTTAAAAGGGCAATGAAAAATCTTTAAAAAAGTTATATACCCCTTGGGGGTATTTCATTTTCCCGAACCACTTTGAATAACTGGGCTTTTAAATTTTTAAAAAGATTTGTTTCGGGAACCTGAAGTCGAAGAGTTGGACAGTTTTTTTGTAAGTAACAATAAATAATAAATTTTTCTGCATTTAACACAAATAAATATTACAAAATTTCACTAACACTTGAAGTTTTTTAACCCAGAGTGGAAAAATGCTTACCCTTTTGTAAAATTCAGTGAAAGAGTTATATTGTAATTAAAGGTGCGAAAATACTAATGGAATGTTTTTTATTGGGGCAATCCTGACGTTGCAAAGGGCAAAAATTCGTTGACCTTGTATAAAAATTGCTTCTTGTCCAATCGGCACATCGATAAAAACTGCCTTATAACAATTTTGAACCCGAATTAGTCGGCTTTCTACAAATTCAGTGTTGAATTTAAAGAAGTTCAAAAAAAAAAAAAACAGATGTCCTGGTTTTTATTTCGGGTAGGATGGGTGAAGAACATGTCTAGATTCGAATAAATCTCAGTAGATAAAGATTGAACTTTTTACACAATGAAATATATGCTACGGTCTGAAAAAAATTTATTCAGTAAAAAAATTTCTACTTTCAACAAAAAAAATAATCGCTCCCAGGTGATTTTTTCCCAGTACCCTAGTATGTAACTTGATCAAAAAAAATACATATGGGGACTTTGGGCTTGAAAAGATTCTTATCAAAAAGTACTACTTCCGGTTTTGAGAATTTTTGTGAAAAAGTAATTGCAGCAAAAAATATCTTTTTCCTTTCTGTTAGATATTACCGATATATGCATTGCTAAAAGAAAACCCTTGGGTTTCTCGTTGTGAACAAGTAACAGTTTTCCCTCCAATTTCTGAGTGTGGAACCTATTTAAAAAAAGTATAAAAGAACTTGTAAAAAAAATTTCCCTCGTGTTTTAAAATTACCCCCTGTTTTGTTTTTAAGTAGATTCTAATTAATCATTAGAAGACGAAAAAAAGGTGAATTTTTATTACATAAATTTTTAAAACCCAAAAAAGATTTTTTTCTGATTTTGATCCTCTTAGGATCTACCGAGAAGTCGTCGTTATGTATACCTTTGATTTATTTTGCACAAAGATTAACACGTTCTTGCCATACATTGTTTGTATTAAATTTTTTTGGGTCTTCCACTTTTCCTGAGAAACTTTTGAGTTGTTTTCAAAAATTATTTTAAAATTGAAATTTTTTATAAGTAGGGTGTGAACGAAGATTAAATTGAAAATAACTTCATTAAACTTAAACAAAATGCTCGATGCGGTTTAGTTTACAATTTTTTTACACAAATAATTTCACACAAATTGGAATAAGGAACAACAAAAATTTTTTCATTATTTTGTGGATTTTTATAAAATTTACTGCGTTTGTGGTTAATAATAGAGGAGAAAGCTTGACTCGATTCATGCGCAAACTCACTGATGACATTTTTTGGTAGCGGAGATTGGGTTTCCCTCTCATACACAATTTAAAGTGATAAGCAAAGGAAAACTACTATTGCTGCAGTTTTTTTGTGTAGTAATTACTAATATTTTTAAAAAGCAACAGAATAATGTGGAAACATTCTATTTTCATGTTCCTATCAAAAATATTCTAATACTGATATAAACACCAATATAATATGATTGCTTTTGTAAAAAACATTTATAGAAAGTCTTGCAGGGAAAAAATGTTTTTTCATGGTGTAGGGTAGTGAAAATTTGCTGAGTTTAAATTGAAATTTAACACCCGCGGATATCAGAAAAAAATTTTAGCAAATTACTTGACATTTCTCATGTAATTTTTAAATTTCCCCAAATTTATCAATTTTCAGTTCAGTGACGATGTGGTCCCTTTTGTAACGGGTTTTTTGGGATTAGCAAAATGCTCGGGGATATCACAAAAAAATGTCTAAATAGATTTTTTATTTTACATGAAATTTTTTTGTTTAATAGGGTTATTTCCGTTATTTGATTTGGCTGAGCTTTAGCAAAGCGTGCAATATTGTATTGATTAGAGGTCCTTTACGGGTTTAGGGGGGACTCTGCGTAAAAATTGGAAAATTTTTTAACTATATGATTTTAAGAATATAAGAATGTCTGTAAATTTTAAATGTGTATTTTTTTATGTGTATTTTCAATGCAGGCATTCAGAGATTAAATTTTAAAATTACGTTGCGATACAGTAACGTTCTAAGAAATTTGCTTTACTAAGAGATTAAAGGGAATATCTCAAAAGAAAACAGTCCTAAAAATATTTATTTTTTATTATCCAAAATCTCAATTCATAAATAATTTCAAATTTTAAAACCCTCGTACTCGAATAGCCTTTTAAAAGTTTTATTGGTAGAAAAACTATTATAAAGAATTGTTTTTTTATCGAAAGAGAAGGATTACGGCCGTGGGGTTGGGGGGGGTTATTCATGTAGGGTTTAATGTGGGAGGTTGAGAGATAATGCAGGTGGTTTTTTTGGTGGGGGAAGGGAAAGTAATAGGGGTAGTTTGATGCGAGAGGGTCTGAGGAATTTCTAGGTGGTTTCCGGTGCGGGGGGACGGGTTTATAAAAGCGAGTGGTTTCGGTGTGGGTTTTGGCGAGAGAAAGCAGGTGGTTTCCCGGGGGGGGAGAATGGGGGCAGAAAGCTGGGTGGTTTCTGGGCGGGGGGGGTGGTGACGGAATAGGTGGCGGGGGCTTGAGTCGGGAGTACAGGGGGAGAATATCTGGGTGGGTTTAGTTGGGTAGGATGGAAAGGAATTTCTGGGAGGTTATGGGGCGTGAGCGTGAAGAGTATTTGTACCCTTATTATTGCCACTATATTTTAAATTTTTAGGAGCAAAAACTTTATAAATTTAAAAAAACTTTTCGGAAATCTTGCTTTATTCCCAAATTTAAGTTCACCCAAAAGTTTACAAAGTTTTCAAACTTTTGATTCAATTTTTTTCAAAAGACTCCCAAACGAACAAATCTAATTAAGAGTCTGATTAAAAAGTATTAAAATTAAAATTAAAAATAAAATGTATATTCTCCAAAAAAGGTTTAAATTAACAAAAAAAAATAAAAAATTTCTTTCAAAATACTCAAAATTAATATAAACAAAAGCTTTATATTTACTTTTTTGACCAAAATTTAATTCACCAATACTTCAAAAATTGAATTAAATTTTCAGACTCGAAAAATGGGGAAACTTTAGAAATTTTAATTACAGTATTAAAATAAAAGATATTAACTTTTTCGCTGGGACGGGGGGCTTACTACTTTGAAGATTACCAGGCAGATGCAAAATAAAACGCACTAAAAATTTTTTAAAAACTTGAAAAGTAAAATTTTCCCGCGATAAAAAAATTACTCTAAAACCAATATAGGGTTAGAGGAAGAAAACTTCAGCTTCGACCCTTACACCTTTCGTCGTGGGCTTCAAGACTGACTGCCCACTTCGACCCTCTCCAGGCTCGCCGGGGTCGGAACGTAGACCGATCAGCTGATTCCGGGTTTAAAATAAACAAACAATGTCCACGCACCCTTTTTAGTTAACAAGCCATACTTCCACGCGATTCAGCATAAAGAAATTTGAACTATGGTAATATTTTCCCTACCCCCAAGTGCAATCACGGTAGGAAACCCAAAACCCTTTAAACACTCATCCCGGACAAGTACAATATTGCCCTCCACATGCCACTTTTAAATAACAATTCTTTTGTACTTTTTCACTACGTGGAGGCTGTATGTGTAGTCCGAGGGGTGATGTGGTAGGGGTTTTTCCGACGTCCAGTGTGGCTCCCCAGGTAGCCCTCGCAGAGGGGAGTGGTGGTGAGGAGCGGGCAGGAGCTTTCCAATGTTTTTGCGGCCCGGGCGGGGCGGGCGCCCCCGTTGATCTCGTGGTTTTGGGTGGCTCTGGTTTGAAAAAGCACTGCTACCTGCTCCCCAATCTAATAAACAATTTCAGCCAGCGAGGCTTGAGCTTTGGGGGGACATTCCTTTTACAAAATATTCCCTCCTTTAATTTTATGGCTGTTTGTCTTTCACGGTGTTCTTATTGAGCCGGCCAGTGTCACGAAGTAAACCATTACCAATGTTGTTAATTACAAACAATCAAATTTTCAGGGGTTACAATGGCACAATAATCAATTGTTTTCACACAATAAATCATATAGGATAAAAAAAAAAAATATTTCCCCGTCCTTCTACATTTGAAGGGAAAAGGGAAAATATCACTTCAATCAACTCATTGTTACCAAAAAAAAATTCCCCTGTCCTTCTCTATTTCAAGGAACAGGGGACAAAAAACACCGCAAAATTACCAAAATTACCCCGTCCTTCTACATTTGAAGGAACAGGAAGAAAAATATTCATGATATATCACAATACCTCTGTGTATTAATTTCATACACCCTTAAAGCCATTTATTTTCCCCGAAAATTACATGGTTTACAACAACACTCCCTTCACACACTTACACGGCATTTATTTATGACTTCTTCTTTTGAAATAGTAAAGAGATTAAAATAGTGATGGAATTTAAATTTTACAGATTATTAAAATTGATATTTAACGAAGAAACTAAATGATCTTCAAATAATTAAATCTAGCCCTTAAATAGCGTGGATTTCTTCTTTGTAAGATTTATATTGAATTAGGTCCATTATATCACACCTGCAACAACTTAATACAGTAATTGTATACACGAATAGGGATATGGGAATCGAATATACGTAGGGGTGAAAAAAGGGAATATGGAAACTCACTCAAAACAAACCACTCACTGCATTTTGGAACGATACCGAGATAAGAAAATAACAACGTAAATTAAAACAGTATGGCACAAAAGTCAGAGATATATTCGAAGAAATCTTATTTAAAGATCCAGAAGTCAGTGTAGACGTCTCAAAATCAGTCATTGAATTACAAACTCTGGCCGTACCAAGCAAATCCACATTAAAGTAGATAACCAAATCCTAATGTTTCCAAGCTTGTTACTAAACTTGGTTACCGGAAAAGCAATTACGCATAATTTTGCAGGGTTAGATGTCAGTTTTTTTGTTATTTCTGACGCTAAACCAACAGTTGGTAATTGCGTTTATAATTTGAGTTCAATTAAAAAGTGATAGTAATTAAATGCAAATTTGAAGGAAGGCAATTTTCCTTCATTAACAACAGTTTTTAAACCTACCTCATTCAATTTGAATGTTTTATAAAAAAAATGTTGTATTTATATTTTAATTAGCGTATTGACTCTGTTCTTATCTTTTCGTTCATATATATAACTACCGTAATAATGAAACACACCTTTAATTCTTAATAAATACATAATTTAAATGCGCAAAACTTGTTTGCTTTATGACGCTAAACTTGAGAATGGCTATACCAATCAATTCCGCTAATTTTTTATATAAAATATTCGCTGGAATCCGAAAAAGTGTATATAAACAAGAAATATCAGAAAAGTTACTCCAAAAATTTTGCCATTTTACAATATTTTTTAATGTACTTTACGTTTTTATATTCTAAAATTTAAAATGACCCTAAACAGATGTTTTACACATTTTTGGCAAAAATGTAGACATATTAGATTATATATCGTTTTGAATTTTAAATGTTATAAAATATTGTTTACAGTGCTTAAATCAGTAAATGTAACTCAGTAGCAAGAAAAAGTTAATACCTAAATGTTTTCCCTCCGGCGTCATGGACGAATTAAAAATTTTCTGATGCATTTTACACACCTAACACTGTTTATAACAACCAATTCTTAAGGAACAAAGCTTCAGATTGGTAAGCTTTCACATAATATAACTTCTAAACTGGTGGGCTTCCCTTGACATTGTGAATATGGCATTTAAAACAGTGCCTTATAAAAAACAGGATAGAAAACTATATATGCCTCTACGATCTATCTTTTTTTTTCAGAGTAAAGGTCCGAAAAACAAGTCTTTATATAACGCAAGACCTTAAAATCATTATTTTGAGTACCGATGCAGCAAACACTTGATAATTATTTTCCCCTCATACCGGAAGTAGGTAGGATTTCCTCCTTGGACATAAAAAGTGCTTCTTAGTCCTACGTAATGTATGTCATGGTGTATTTTTCTTCTTCTTCGGATGGCCAAGACAAAGTCAAAGGCTATTGGACCCTGGAAATATTATTAGAGACCCGAAATTTATATTACAAAGAGCCCAGAAGTAAACGCATATTGAACGAACTAGGTTTCCGAGGCCTTTGTATTTCTATTTATTTAGTTTGGAGTAACAAAGGCAGATTCAGCTGTGAACGGTTGAAAAATTATTAATTTTGAACTGTAAATGCTTCCCTACAACGAAACAAAACAACCGATATTCCTACACGAACAAAAACACGGTATAAAAGATATTAAGTTCAACTATGATTACTCATAAACATGTACGCTTAAATAAAAACACTAAAAATCTACCTGTGTGGTATGCCTGCTTATGGTTTAATAATATCCATAAGTCACTCTATTATAAGTTCTTTTATATAAAGTATCCAAGTATAAGAACGCTGGATTGTGAAAATTGCTCCCGAATGCAACGGTGAAGACGCCATTTAAAAATGATTAATCATTGCCTTAATTATAACCTTATTAAACAATGCCCAGGTGATTAGAGTAGTACATTAAAAATTCAATTGGCCTTGTTAAGAGGTTCGATCCGAAACTGTTTTATACTCTCATGGTACATTATAAATAAATATAAATTCTAAATAAATTTGATATTCGTATGAATAAAACTTCCAAAAAAACTAACAGTATTCAGTTTAGTTAAAACTTTAAAAATTAACAAAAATAACAGATATGAAACTAAAATTTTAAAACCGACGCAAACAAAGATTTTTACACACCGCGGTGTATATTACACGCCCTCAGGCCTTAGATGAGTTTAAGAACGAGCAATAATTTTGCTCGGGAACTGTCGTTTACAGTCAATTGGAATTCAAATCAGGATGTCAAGATAGTCAATTAAATTACAAAACCTTATCAAGCTTATCTTTCAAGTGACGTTTGAGGAGATATTTCTGACCGCACAAAATGTTGAAAGCAAGGCGGTAAATTTTAATAAACTATTTAACGTCTTAGTACTTAAACTCATTTCTTAAGTTAATGAAGGCACGAGTAGTTAATTTGGTAGTGGAGGTTTCACAATCGGAGGTTGATGAAAACTTCCATCTTTCAATAATGAATAGGTCTTGTTTAACACTCAAATAAAGTTACGAAAGATAACATTGTAAATGTTTAATATGCAGATAATTTCCTCTTATTTCTTAAGATGATATGATTTTGAAATCTATATAAACTCCTAATAAAATATTTATTCTGGAAACAAAAATTAAAAAATAAAATGTACTAACAAATACAGCTACTAGATCGTCTTTAGTCATAGAACACTTCTGAAATACAAAGGTTAAAAAAAAAGTCCTACAAATAAATACCTTTCAAATTCTGTGTTTATTATTTTAAACTGTAATAAAAATAGAAGTCCCGTGAGAAAATTATAAGTTAAGTCCCCATATTAAAAATTGTTGGCAGACAAGTTTTTGAAATATTTAAACTAATATTTTTTAATTATCGCTGAAAGGTAGGGAAAGTTCCCCAATTTAAACATTTTGCCAGATTTTAGTTCGTTTATGCGTAACCAATAGTGTACAGTTAAAATGGACACTCTGTGTATTGCAGCTAGTATCCTATTCCGTTCTAATATAGCTGTCATTATAATTTTTCCTTCACAACTCCAGGATTATCTAATGGACATAGGGAAAATAATAAATATCAATATTAACTAAACATTTTAGTGTAAATAATTTTTTATATATTTTATAAACGGTAACGGTATATTTAATTACATCTAATCACCGTAAGTAGTATATTATTACTTCTTAGTTATCATAAAAATCTAACATAATCCCTCCTAGTTGAAGCAAGAAATTACTTCCTTACAATTAAAATGTATTTATTAATTTTATGTTTAACTATTGTCGATTATCCAATTAAACTTATATCCATAATTGATTCATATCTTCTATTACAAATAGAAATTTTAAATGTAACATATAAATATTGTAAGATTCACGTTTACGATATTGTGTTTTTAGTATTCTATCAATCACACTCAATTTATTGGTAAGACATCTATAGATGCTTAAAACATATAATTGTGTATTGCCAAAAAAAGGACCAAAAAGTATAATCTAAGTTCGGTGGCATAAAACTCGTACATTTAATTACTGAATCATGCGGGCAGTTTTGTATTGTAACACAAAGCCCTTTTGTGTCCAGAATGGCAGTTCTGTGCGCATACTTTCCTGTCCTCCTTCAAAAATGCATATTGTATTATTCTTTTCTGTGAATCTTTTCCTACATGCGTTGGATCTGAAGGAGTATCATTCCCTACCCACGTCACTTAGACCACAGCGATTCCGAAATCACAGCTATTTTCCCTGTCTCCTTCACAAATTCACATAACAATTTCTCTTCTTCTTGATCTAAAAGGTGTTACACCTTCTCGTAACTATAACGATGGAAAACTTCCGAAATCCTGTTATCCTGTCATTTAAAGGGTTTTTGTTTTTGTCTGTATACCTATACATGTAAAATCTTGCAATGAAACAATAGGTAATTACTACTCAGTAGTAATAACACGGGTCAGTTCCCTGTCTTCCTTTAGATTTCTACGCCATGGTCCCTAGCGAATCATAGTGTCACACGAACTACCGCAATTCTTACATTACACAAATGTAATAAAATCAGCTACTAAAATGTTAAATTTTTTTTATTCAAAAACATTCTACCTTTTTCATTTCATTGGTTATAGAGCTTGTTATATGTTAGACAGTAATATGCCCATACCCATTAAGCAGTTTTCGGAGGCGTTACGGCCATAATAACCATAACAGGTCCCAAGCATCGACCCTCTGAGGTAGGCCGAGCTGCGCTTGATGTTATCCATTACCGTTGTTGCTATCCGGAACAAAAGATCATAGCAAAAATTCCAAGAGCCTAATTTTAAAACAAAATTACGTAGGGGTCTCTCCTATCAAGTTTAGATTGATATGGAACTATATTTTTGGTTTTAACTGGAAATTATGAAATATGTTATAAAGATATAACGGTTCTCAGTTTTGGGTCGTAATGTTTTAAGAATAAAAGAATATACGTTATTCCACTTATAAATTCACTAAAATATCAAAGAGTTATTCAATAATGTTGAATCAGGACAAATAGCACCATCGACGGCCTTTAAAACATTGATTAAACACAGGAATTTTAAATGAACATTAATCTATAATCGCGCAAAAAACGGTACATTCCAGTTATAAGAATAGAAACTAATATTTTAAAAACGAAGTTGGTTCTTGGTACAATTTAGGAGCGGTATACTTAAATAATAAGTATTTATTAAAATGCCAATAATGGCGTCCAGATATCCTATTTTGCATGACAGTAGAAAGCTGTGTAGAACCTTAATCTGGAAGTGATAGCGTGAATTGAAGAGGACCTTCCCAGCATATAATGAAACAAGGACCTCAACTATAAATATATTGAACCATAAGTCGTGGAGATGATACTGTGTGTAAATAGAACCTCTATCATATGGTGAAAAAAGGACCTCACTATAAAAAAAAAAAAAATGAATCAATATGCCGGGGGGGGGGGATTTCAAAGGATGTGATTGGTGTGGAGCATGCAGCTGATGCAGAAAGCCTCAGTAGTGTGTAACAGAATAAAAAAAACGCTCTCTCCGGATTATAAATTGAAACAATTCCTTCTTAGGGGCGTTACAAATTTTATTTATATGTAAGTGGGGAACAAAATTAAGAAATTAAAAACAGCAATATAAATAACGTGTACAACAAATGGAGCTGAACTCTAACATTCTTATTTATATACTGTCCTAGCCAGAAAATTAAACATGTAGCAAGGTCGAATCATCTGTAACAGTTACAGTAAAGGGCTGTGTATTTATTTATTTATTTATTTATATCCCAACGGTCAGCAGCCAATTTACCAATACAAGCATGGATAGTAGATACTGCGGAAAATAAAGTTAATACAATCAAATTAAAAAACTACAAACGTAATAAAAAAAGGTAATCATACAAAGTTTGATAATAAATAATTAGGTATATCACAAGATGTAACAAGTAATCAAATTTCCAAAACATAACAAAAAATATAAATTAACAAACAACAATAATTATTCAAGTATGGAGCGAACATAAATAAAATTGTGCTTAATAAATTAAAATATAATATAGTACCAGTTAACAAATAACAGTGAAATTAAATAAATACAAACATATAATACAATGACCCATTGCACTTAACACAAATGAAAGCTAACTACTGTAGGTCTTAGTCACTAGTCTCACACAGAGAGAAGAGAGAAGGCCTGCCGGGCGAACCTGGTGAAGTCCATCGAAAGAACAGGTCACACCCAGACGCAACCTGATTTCCCAGGCGAATAAACCTTGCGAAAGGACTGTTGAAGTCGAAGTTGGTTGAGTGGTATCTTCGTGACCCAGCAGATCTCGAGATCTTGTGTTAGCCGGAACTCTGAGGTCGATTTCAGCCTAGGAGATCTGGACAGTTCATGCGACCAGTCACTATCTTCCAGATAAAGACAACAACCAGCCACGTCACGTCGCATAGGGCAAGAGGTGACAAGTTTTCAGATTGCTGAGGACAGTTCCTCCACAGGCACATAAAGATATCAAAACCCAGCCGGACACCAATCAAGCGAAGAAAACGCCTTTGTCGAGCTTCCAGTCTCGTCCTATTGCCAACAGTGTAAGGCGACCAAACGGGACTTGCTTATTCCACAAGCTGTCTCACAAGGGAACAATACAGAGAGCGAAGAGCAGAAGGGTTGTCGATGCCTCTGGAGAATCCTTGCTATGAAACCAAAGCTTCTTGTTTGCATTTGGCTACTGATGTGGTCTATATGTCCAGAAAATCTGCCTATGTCGCTAGCATATTATAACGCCTAGGTCCTTTTATACACTGTGACCGTGGAATGGATGAACCAGAAATGGAGTATACGTATATGACTGGAATTTTGATGCGGTGATAAGTTATACAAGAGCACTTACTTGGATTTACATGACATGTTATTCCTGACACAAATCGCCAATCCTCCAATTCACGGAAAGGCTATTTTGAAATTTCTTGAGACGTCTTCTGGTGTAGACACAGCGAGTGAAAATCTTCAGGTCGTCAGCAAATTGTAAGGCCTTTACAGGTGTATTTTGTCTAGTAGGTCATTGACAAAGACAATGAAGAGGCAAGGTCCCCAGCAAAGAACCTTGTGGAAACTCCTGAAGTAAGGTGAGAACTGAGTGGAAGTGGCGGAACCAATCCTCCCCCAAAACGAACCCAGAGAACTTTTTTGAAGATAACTAGAAATTACCATGACAAAAGAGGTTCAAGCCACTCCGTAACCCAGCAAGCTTAGACACAAGAATTGTGTGGTCGACCTTGTTCGAAGGCTATTGCCATAATCGATGTAGGCTGTATCAACTTGGTATTCTTCTTGCGAAAAGCAGACAAAACATATTCCTTGAAAGAGCCAGGAGGTTGGGAGGGAAACAGTAGACTTGCCCTTCATAAAAAACCATGTTGGGAAGGATGGATTATTTTGGATAGAAAAGGATTCAGTCTATCTACCACGATACTTTCAAAAACTTTGCCAATTGCCGGCAGAATAGTGATTGGACGGTAGTTTCCGTATGTTCGCTGGGATCATTTGCTTTATGTACAGGAATGATGAAGCCCAACTTTAAAGAGCTAGGGAAGATTCCTTTGTTGAGTGATTCATTGAACAACACTGCGAGGGGTTAAGCTAAGAGAGATCGGCAGTGATGAAGCATAGATGGCGGTATATTGTCCAATTTCCAGCACCCTTTGTAGTGTCCATATTCTTAAGACTTGCCTAGAAGAACTTCTTCTGTTGAGGTTGTTATGTCACAAAGAGAAACGAAGACGGGATTAGCTAAAGCTAGGTGAAACTCGTATACGAGGGAGAGTAGACTGAGTTGAAATAACTGGAAGAACCAGCTGGCAAATGCCTTTTGTGTCACTGGCCACTTCATCATCTAAATGCAGACTAGAATGGCATATCAGGAGTATTTCTTTTGAGCTTTAACTAGTCCCCAGAAAGCACGTGGATTAGAAGATATGTTTGATTGAACATTGGACAAATATCGAATGTGGCATTCACGAGACAGCGACCTACAAGCATCCCTCAGCCTCGAGAACTCATAATAATGGGCAAGATTGAAACTTCTCCTGAAACGTGCATGCGCAAGCTTTCTTTTCGATAATGCATTTTTTTAGGTCATTATTAAACCACCTAGGGAAGCGTGAGATACCAAATTTTTCTTCAACGGAACTTGCATTCTTGAGCGATTTTCTCCTAAGGAACTTTCCCAGAATGTCGAACTTTTCATCAAATTGAGATCGGCTGGTGAATAAATCCCATATCTTGCTTCCTGTAGGGCTGTAAAAGCAGCTGGGAGGTCACATTTCCCCAAGTTGTAGCCGCTGTAGCTGTTGTCACAAGTAGAGGGCATATAGCACTCAAGAGTAAGGGACAGAGGAGGATGATGAATTTCAGGTTTAATCAACCAATCATTAGCCCTGCTAACTTGCACCTCACTATCAGAATGAAAGACCAAGTCCAATGTTACTCCTCTATGGTTTTGAACATGATTTATCTGGAAGAGAGAGTGCAGAGAAGACATGTCACGGAGGTATTCGCTGCAATGTTGAGGGAGGCCAGATACAGGTAAATTGACATCGAAGTGAGGCAAGTTGAAGTCTCCAAAAATGAGTGTCTTCTTTGGGAAATTTGCCAATTCGACTGTCTCAGTACCTTTCTGACCTTTTCATGGAGATATCTATATGTTCCATGAACACACTTTTAAAATCTTCACTTTGGCACCCAAAGCTACTGTAAATATTTCAGACAATTTGCAATTTAGAATTAAACTAGTTACGGTTATTATCTTGTTTTGATTGAGATGTATACCTATTTGAACAAGTAAATTTTAATTTTTTACACCTGTACACTTTGGAGTTTCTTTAACGCTCCTTGGGTGATTAGCTCATATCGGGATCGTTCCAGGGTCGATTTAATAAAAGTTGGTTTTAACAATCATGACAATATTCAGAACCGTGTATTTGCCCAGGATATAAAGCAGACTATCAGCTCAAGGTTCAGTATACAACGTTGTTCATCATAAGCACACTATTTTGATCATAATAAATCCTGGACGGCTTGGTTAGCGCAGCATCTCAAAGTGGGAAAATGACGTAATACTCACACAACTACTCGACTACTACACGTGAAAAAGAGAGCAGTTAAAGTAACAGATGCTCACCGTTTCCTACAGTTGGCTAGAAAGCACTATACGTGCACTATTACATTCTAAGGCAGAGGAATAGTATGCTTTATAAACAATTAAGTTGGTGAAGAAGCGATGCAAAAACTAAAAATAATACTCTGTATCCGAGGCTTCTTTTGGCTAATAAACACTCCAGTTAGTGGAGTAGCTTTCTACCAAACCAAAACTAATACCTTGTAGTAGAGGCCTATTGTGGCTAATAAACACTCGAGTTAGTGGAGTAGCTTTCTACCAAACCAAAACTAATACTTGTAGTAGAGGCTATTGTGGCTAATAAACACTCGAGTTAGTGGAGTAGCTTTCTACCAAACCAAAAATAATACCTTGTAGTAGAGGCCTATTGTGGCTAATAAACACTCCAGTTAGTGGAGTAGCTTTCTACCAAACCAAAACTAATACCTTGTAGTAGAGGCCTATTGTGGCTAATAAACACTCGAGTTAGTGGAGTAGCTTTCTACCAAACCAAAAATAATACCTTGTAGTAGAGGCCTATTGTGGCTAATAAAAAACTCCAGTTAGTGGGGTAGCTCTCTACCAAACCAAAACTAATACCTTGTAGTAGAGGCCTATTTTGGCTAATAAACACTCCAGTTAGTGGAGTAGCTCTCTACCAAACCAAAACTAATACCTTGTAGTAGAGGCTTATTTTGGCTAATAAACAATCGAGTTGGCGGAGTAGCGCTCCACAAAACCAAAAATAATACCTGGTAGTAGAGGCCTTATTAGCTAATAAACCTCGAGTTAGTGGAGTAGCTCTCTACCAAAACCAAAAATAATACCTTGTAGTAGAGGCCTATTTGGCTAATAAACACTCCAGTTAGTGGAGTAGCTTTCTACCAAACCAAAAGTAATACCTTGTAGTAGAGGCCTATTTTGGCTAATAAACACTCGACTTATGGATTAGTCCTACCAAACAAAAATAAAAAACCTGTGTAAATTTTTACCTTGAATCTTACTTGATCTTAATTAACACTCAAGTAATAAGTGGATTAAATCCTTCTCTACCCCTGAGTTATGGTCAAATGCTTGTAGAGACCACACATTTTGCTTAAAAATACATCTAGAGTTTTAGTAGGCTCAAAAAACCTTTAAAAAAAAATACCGAGAATAATACTAACCTATTTGGCAAATAAACTTCCTTAGGAGTACTTTCCTTTAAAAAAAAATATTATACCTTTAATACCTTTTTGGCTAATAAACACTCCAGTTAGTGGAGTAGCTCTCTACCAAACCAAAACTAATACTTGTAGTAGAGGCCTATTTTGGTTAATAAACACTCGAGTTAGTGGAGTAGCTCTCTACCACAGAACCAAAAATAATACCTTTGTAGTACAGGCCTATTTTGGCAAATAAACACCTCGGTTTATGTGTCGTAGCTCTCTACCAAACCAAAACATAATACCTTGTAGTAGACGGCCTATTTTGGCTAATAAACGCTGGGAGTTCAGTGGGCGTAGCTCTCTACCAAACCAAAAATAATACCTTGTAGTAGAGGCTTATTTTGGCTAATAAACAATCGAGTTGGCTGGAGTAGCGCTCCACAAAACCAAAAATAATACCTGTAGTAGAGGCCTATTCTGGCAAATAAACACTCGAGTTTGTGTCGTAGCTGCTCTCTACCAAACCAAAAATAATACCTTGTAGTAGAGGCCTATTTTGGCTAATAAACGCTGGATGTTAGTGGCGTAGCTGTCCACAAAACCCAAATAATACCTTGTAGTAGAGGCCTATTTTTGGCTAATAAACACTCCAGTTAGTGGAGTAGCTCTCTACCAAGGCAATTCTAATACCTTGTAGCAGAGGAATAGTATCCTTTTTAAAACAATTAAGTTTTGGTGAAGTAGCGATAACAAAAACTAAAAAATAATACTCTGTATCTGAGGCCTATCTTGGATAATTAACAATCGAGTTAGGCGAGTAGCGCCCACAAGAAAACCAGAAATAATACCTGGTAGTAGAGGCCTATTTTGGTTAATAAACACTCGAGTTAGCGGAAGTAGCGCTCCACAAAACCAAAAATAATACCTGGAAGAAGAGAGGCCTATTTGGCTAAGAAAAAATCGAGTTGGTTGGAAAAGCTCTCCACCAAAACAAAAAATAATACCTGGTAGTAGAGGGCCTATTTTAGCTAAAATAAACCTCGCTTCGAGTTAGTGGGGTAAGCTCTGCTACCAAACAAAAAATAATAACTTGTAGTAGAGGCCCTTATTATTGCTAATAAACACATGGACGTTAGTGGCGTAGCTGTTCACAAAACCAAAAATAATACCTCGTAGTAGAGGCCTATTCTGGTTAATAAACACTCGAGTTTAGTGGAGTAGCTCTCTACAAACCAAAACTAATACCTGTAGTAGAGGCTATTTTGGCTAATAAACATCAGTTGGGAGTAGCTCCACATAAACCAAAATAATACCTGTAGTAGAGGCCTATTTTGGCTAATAAACACTCGAGTTAGTGGAGTAGCTCTCACACAAAACCAAAATAATACCTTGTAGTAGAGGCCTTATTTTGGCTAATAAACATCGAGTTGTGGAGTAGCTCCTAACAAACCAAAAATAATACTTGTAGTAGAGGCCTATTTTGCTAATAAACACTCCGTTAGTGGAGTAGCTCTCTACCAAACCAAAACTAATACCTTGTAGTAGAGGCTATTTGGCTAATAAACCACTCGAGTTAGTGAGTAGCTTTCTACCAAACCAAAATAATACCTTGTAGTAGAGGCCCATTTTGGCTAATAAACACTCCAGATTAGTGGGTAGCTCTTACCAAACCAAAACTAATACTTGTAGTAGAGGCTATTTTGGCTATAAACCTCCAGTTAGTGGGTAGCTCTCTACAAAACCAAAACTATACCTTGTTGTAGGGCTTATTTTGGGCTATTAAACAATCGAGGTTGGCGGAAATAGCGCTCCACAAAACCAAAAAAAATACGGTAGTAGAGGCCTATTTTTGGGTAATAAACCTCGAGTTAGTGGAGTAATCTCTAAAACCCAAACCAAAAATAAACCTTGTAGTAGAGGCCTATTTTGGTAATAACACTCCAGTTA
>NW_025779454.1:0-52753 GCF_021130785.1 Homalodisca vitripennis
ATTTGAAAATTCTTTTCGTTATCCCATGGACTTATTGGTTTTAAGTAGAACCCACTGTTTGTTTTATGAATCATTTTTGTGTTCTAATGCCATGTTCTGAGCTACCGGGAAAATTAAAACATGGTTTTTGGAAGCATGAGTTTTCCGTATCTTTAGAATTTTGACCTACTTGCAAGAGTATAGCATAACATTATACATAGATAAACATTTGTCTTATAAATTGTCATATTATTGTGGCATACAAGATATTGGGCCAAAAAATACCGACCAAACCAAACATAATTAGAACGTAATGGTCTACAATAAGTCCTTACAAACTTTTAAATCTTAGGTCGGAACTTTCGTTAACTACTTTATTAGGCTATAATTTCTCTCCAACTTTTTACAATATTGTACAAACCCTAAAAGATTTGATTTCACTGACGATAATCCAACGAGGAATTGTTTTGTTACAATTATAGAAGTACAGTTTGATCAAATATTAGATAATGTTTATTGCACTAGCAAATGTTGTGTGAAAAAATGCAACGGCTCACTATCACCAGATGACTGGTGTTTGGACACTACATGTAGGATAATTAGATGATTGCATGGACTAAATGTTTTGACTAAACATAGAGTTCTAACTTGAGATGTATTCGTTTATTGATTTGTTTCTAAATATTTTAACGATCTAATTTTATTCACGTTTTTTTTTTGTGTATTTTTAAACTGAACAAGACTCATGACTACTCCATGAGTTAAAATAAAGATTTAAAAATCATAGACTAAAAATAAAATGCGTGCAATTTTGGTACTAAATATAACTTTAAGGCAAGGGGATATTGTTATTAATCCGATCTTGCGGTGACTACAAAATTTGTACCTAGTAGCAATCCAGCGTCGAGAAGAACTGATAGAATGGTACCAGTCAATATCATACACTACAGACACCAACAGATTAAATCAGCATAATGTATTCCACTAACGCTATTCTCTAGTCTTGCCATAATCTTCCTTCTTGACGCTTCCTTCAGTTGCGAAGACTACCCGTGATGCTTCTCTCACCAACCCCTCAGCCACTGTAGTTCGTAAAACTGTTTGATAACTATAGGTGTAAAATATAGGAACGATCCTAAATATCGCGCTAGCCGGAAGTGAGAAGATCCGAGTAGGCATCCAAATACTCATCACCTTTTGCTGAACATACTCAAAGAACACGGCGGGAAACTTATTACAAATGCAATCATTAAAATCATAGCAACTGAAAAGTACTCCTTGTTGACTGCGGACACTGAGTTTCTTGGCCTTAATGTACATCTTGCACCATCTTCCGGCAAGAGATTGTAGCCTGCCGTACCAGCTGCGCAACGGTGGGAAGAAGATGACCTTCTGTGCACAATAACACGCCCACAAGAACTGGAACCTTGTATCAAACTACTTCCAACAACTGGTAACACTGTTGTCAAGTCGTCCAGCAATGTTTCTGGTAAAAATATTCTTTTTCTTAACTTTCCTGATATGTTTCATGACCACGAAGATAAGGTTCCAGTTGTATCTTGACGATACATACAGATATTGGGTATTGAACCGAAGTTTATGAATGTACTGGAACGATGAGAAACAGGCCAATAATGGTGTTTTGGAAACTTAGAATAATAGGGCTTTGTATTATATAATTTTCATCGTGGAAGATAAATATAAACATCACTGGAAATAATTTTAAAGCAATTTTCCAGTATAAAAACAACTTCCACAGTCCTCGCGTAGCCAAACGAGTTTTAATTTTGGTTTCAATCTCGTCCACCATTGCAAAGATTCGTTTTAGGAATCTGTGTCCTTAGAATACTGAGGACAATGACTATCATTACGAGCCATTGGATAATAATTCCACTGTAATCTGACATATAGTGCTTTGATATATCATTGGTTGCAGGAGAAAAAACGAATAGACTAATTAAGTGTTTAAATGTGTTATTCCTATATGTCAGGCATATCAAAGAAGGTGACATAGCGAATTATTCATTTCCCGATACTGGACGGCGTATCCATTCGTTACTAATTGGTATTCCAGCCAAGGCGTATACCTTTTTTTCCGGGAGTTTTATATAGATATTCGACTAGATTTCATCACAAACATATTGTAGTGGTACGTCTTTGGCGCGTTGATACTCGGAAGTAATGTGTCTACGGAGGTGACTAACAGCAGATAGTCACAAATATGTACCCTCATTTTTTGTTGCCGATGGGATGTACGTTTTAAACTTATAACGAGCCAATTAAGCTATTTGTATATTGGATCGTTTTACTAAAAAAATATACAGTTGAGACGAAGTTGGGAATGGAAGCAATATTAGCAAATATGCCTGAAATATTTATCTACTATTTAATGGTTATTATTACAATAATAATACGAAAAGTTTCAAATCAAAAATTTTTATTTAAGAAGACATAAATTTAAGTTAAGGTTTCTTATTGTGTGATTATAATATGTAACATATGAGTTATTAAAGTCTTATATTTTTTCAGTTTGTAGACTAGTTTAAGTATAACAAATTTCAGTAATGCATTTTTTTCTAAAAAGTAATACAGTTTCCTCGATAATTGTTCTGAATGTTCAATACCATTTTTAAAAATTTACCTTACCGTAAATACCGTTTTTAATCACAATTTCTTGCTCTATAACAACCAAGGGTGAGTAAGTATAATTTGGACTGATCGCAGCCTCTAAGGACGATTGTCATAAGTGATTTTAACAGAATAAAAAATATACTTTAAAGTTTGCGTTTTGATGGTTTGCTAAATATTAATACCTTATAAGTATTCTTATGACGTGGCAATAAATGTAATCTATATTTGTCTCCTTGAGAAATTTTCTGTTAAAAAAATCAGATGAATTTGGAAGTATACATAAAACTAATGATCGCTCCGATGATGGCGCATAGTAAACCTCTTTGTGATTAGGCAAACCGCTAGCCAGTATTTTGTACATTGGTCATGTGAGTAACTTAAAAAGAGCTTATCGATAACTGAATCTGGGGCAGACGTGGTAGGTTCCCCTACTTCAGAGCAGCTTCTACAACAAATTTCCCCAGTGACTTGCGGATAGTTTTTTTCTTCCAAAGCAATCATGTATTTCAGCTTATACTTTAGAGGTGGGGAGAAATGGTACAGTGCTGAAGTGTAAAAGCTAAAGGAGTCCAAGTCGATAACAATAGATGAACAATGGATAAGATGTAGAGGGTCGCCGAGGTTGAGGATGGACGGCAAGTCTAGGTGAGTGAGGTGCCCAAGAAGGTTGTCCAAAGGATTGCCTTGGAGCGGCTCTTTTGTGCAGTGGAACAGGACCTCACACGGGAAGACCAGGTCCTAGATGTGAGTCCCACTCCGAGGAATCAACCGATTCAAACAGGTGGCCAGCTGCGCCTTGATGTAGTCCGCCCAAGCGTCCCGGGATCCAAAAGAACGCATCATAACGTTGTTTCCGAAACAAACCAATAGAGTTTTCCAAGATAGGAACGAATAACCCGTATTGGAATTATTCAAGATATTATTGTGGGAGTAGCCTGGTCGTAACAACACAGGGGTTTGGGGTAGGTGATGTAATGAACTTATGGAATCAATATGTTTAAAAGCATTTTGGTGGAGGTGGTAAGCGGTGAAAGAGTAGAGAAGAAGTTGAGCAAGGGATATAAAAACCTCCGGGCCCATAACATTTGTCCAAACCATTCTGAGGTAACTATGTCGACTTGACCGCTCGGAGAGCCAATACATGGCACATGGCGTCGTAAAACTTCAATACTACCTTTCTGGTATGTATATTACGACTCCGGTATAGCAACATGCTATTAATGGATAACTATAATTTAAATTATTTTGCCATAATTATTAAGAAAAAAAGTTTTAAAATGTATATTACAAAAAATATCTGGAAAAAATAGTATTCAAATATATCAGGATGACACGTCCGATATAAAACCCAACTATTTAAATTTTTAATAAATTTTGGTTCCTCTATGTATCGATATATTCCCCCATACCTCATTAAAACGACCCTGTGATATTGTAATTTAAATATCTTTACAACCAAAAACCCGTAAACCCGTAATACTTCCAATATAGAGAAAAACCCCCCCAACAGGCGTGAAAGTACCTCATCCCACACCCCTCCAATCCATTACCAGCGGTTATCTTATATGTTACCTAAAAATTGCAACTACTGGATTATCGGTGAAAGCCAAACTCCAAACCATTATTTAAATATGAACGCACATCCATTTGAAAGTCAATACTCAACTATTCCTGCACTACTGTACGAAATTTAATTCAACAACAAAGATTAAATTTTACCGTTTTTTATACCTAAACAATAATTTTTAAAGAAAACCATTTATAGGCAAAATAATAGGCAAGTCACTACTTAAATAAGCAATTTAATTTTTAATTATTTAAGACAATTTTATTTCCTGCAAACATAAAATTTTCCCACGCCAAGAGAACACATGCATGTTAGAAGTTCCGATTGAAAATTTTCCCCAGAGAGTTTAAAATTAACCGATGGATATAAAAGATCCTTTTCTTTATCGTTAAATTTAAACTGTTTGGGTGGTTCCCTCGATTGACCTTAATTTGCTGCAGACGTTGGCAGCACCTGCGCCCGGACCGTTTAAGGGTTTAAAAAGGTAATTTTTCCACGTTTGTGGTTTTTGGCCAAAGGTTGAAGTATAATTTTAAAGACTTCAGAATGTAACTATTAAAATATCTATACGTCCGAAGTTTCCCCAAATATTAGAATATGTTATTACTTAACGCAAATATCAGATTTTGTATACCGTAATTTAAATATAATGCATTTTTTTACCCAAATTTTAAATTTTTTTGGGGGGGGTAGATTAAAGCGAGTGCCTTGATAATACAACCCCGGCATGGTAACCCTGACGACTGACAACTTTCACGATACTAATTCTAACCTACTTCCCAGATGAGTTTAGAACTTGAAATTTTGGTACACAATACTTATCCCCACGATTGATAACCACCAGGAAAATCCCGAAAAGGGTGAGAATTTTTTCAGTTTCACCCCTCAAAAAAATTTCCCCAAAAAAATCGCCGCATTTCTCACCCCTCGCAGTCATTTTTTGTAAGGCCCGATAGCGGGTCGAACCGTTGGAGCTAGCTCAGGATCTGACGGAAAATTCAGGGTCAGGAATGAAGTGAACTACAAAAAAAGGTCTAATGACTTTTTGCTCTATCTTCCCATGGTTAACGACAAAACTCTCGAACATTCTGAAATTTCCAGAGATGTTTTTTTCGATAAAAATAAGTTCAAGCCCGATAGGCGGCCGAAACCGTTTGGTCGTAGCTCAAATCTGATTGACCCATCAAATTAGCAAATTTAGCGCGATCTACAGAAAAGGTCCAGTAATCTTTTGCCCTATCTCGATTGGTTTGGCCGAAAAAAAACGTTATTATGACAATTTTGTTGAGTAACTTTTACGCGAAACTTATTGTTTTTTGGGGTCGAAGGCGCGAAACCATTGGTCCGGATCAAAATAAGACTGACGTTTTATTTAGAAATAAGAGACCTACAAAAAAGGTCCATGTGACTTTTTACTAATTATTCCCCTTAGTTTGACCGCAAAACCTATTAAAGTAAAATATTCGGACATTTTTCGCTAAAAATTTACAATTTCCGGGGCATTGATAGCGGCTAAAACGGTTTGTGTCCGTAACTCAAAACAAAATTTTTAAACGGGATTAGGAAAAACTCACGGTGATCTACAAAAAGGATCAGTGACAGTCCGGAGTTGCTGACGTTAGCTAAGCGTCAATAGTATATAGGGACTGAGGAATATGTTTATTATGTTCACAGACACAATACCCTCCGAAAAAAGGCCCAAGTTTCATTAACCCCCGGTAATTTAATAAACCCCCCCCCCCGGGGATTTCCATGGTATGACCTGATAACCTCCTTACATTCAACCCCCCCTGATGTGTTTAACCCCCCCTGGAGAAACATTAAAACCCCCCCCAAGGGAAATTTTCCCTGCCATGACCTCATTCCCCGAATTTTTGTGTTACCAGTCACCAAATCCCTCTTACTCCCCCCCCCCCCCCGTGGAAGATCCTTTGGTAGGACAAGATAACCCCCTGGAGACGTATCCCCTCGTAACGTTAACCCCCCCTGGGAATTTGTTCATATGACCCAGACAATATCCTGACGAAAATTAAAACCCCCTCTTGTTCTAACCCCTTAACATTAAAATCACCCCACCCAGGAATTTTTCCTCTGCCTTTGACCTAAATATCTCCTGGTGATGATTCAAACCCCCCTGTTCGACTTAAAAAATTACTGCCTTGGAGTTCGTTTTTAGATATTTTTTATATCAAACAATTCAAGATAGCTACACCCTGGCAAGACTTTTCTTTCCCCGAGCTCATTCGGCTAAACCATAGGTCGTGAATCAGATCGGAGGCACAATCGAAAGACGATATAATTAAAATTTTCCCAAACAAAAGAGTCCATCACTTGTTCCCTTGTCGTCTCTCCTAACGGTTATTCTAATCTATAACTATACTGCCCATATGTAACATACTGACGACTGACGACGGACTTGACTGACTGTGACTGATAGGTATACAAATTCTAACCCACTTCTAGAAGTCTGGAAACACCAAAATTTTTCCGTAACACCACGGAGTGATTCTTCAAACCCACCGGAAAAAGTCTGAAAACCCGGGATTGATTTTACTTTTGAACCCCTCAAAAAATTCCCGAACGGGCCCCCTGTTTTTTGCTTCTGCAGGCTAGCCCTTTTTGAACTCGATAGGCGGCGAACCGTAGGAGCTAGCTTCCCGATAGGACGAAAATTCATGGTCAGGATGAAAAGTGAACTACATCAAAAGGTCCTGTGACTTTTTTGCTCTAACCATCCCCATCGTTCGGCTGCAAAAACCGATTACATTAAAAATATTTTGATAGAATTTTCCGCCTAAAAATTTATCCTTCGGCTCGATAGGCGCTATAACCCGGTTTCCTCAGCTCAAAACAAATTTTCATGGGATTTAGGACAGTGCGTGATCTACAAAAAAGTAATCCCAGTAAACCTTTTGCCCTATCATCAAACGGTTTTTTGGCCGCATAACCGCGCGTTTTAATAAAAGTATTGATTTTTTTGAGATTTGAGTTCAGAATTTAGTTTCTGGGCTCTGTGTTAGTAGGGGAAACCCTTTATAATTTAGGGGTAGATAAAAAATCGCGTAAATTTTAATAATACGAAACAATGAGCGTCTACCAAAAAAAGGTCCAGTGAACTTTTCACTCTCTCTCTCATTGTGTTTGTGGCTTGCAACACGCGTTTTTTTTTGAAACAAAAATTCTTTTCTTTATTTTCCCAACAATATTTTACCTCACTGATCCGATAGCGACCGCCGATACGATCATCAATAGTACAAATGTTTTTCCTTTGTCGGTTAGAAAATGTGGAGATCTACAAAAAAGGTCCAAATGCTACGCGTTTCCCGTATCTTTAACGGTTTAACCAGAAAATCGAATAATGAATATAACATTAATAGATAGGACGGCGATTGCTGTTATTTTACTGTTGCATACTTTTAGTAAATAATAACAATAGACGGCCGAACTAGAGGTTATAATCAAAATTCTCGAGGGCTGAACACCCAAATACAAATTATATGTTCCTACAAGAAATGTCCAAGATCACTTTTGTAGTCATATCTTCACAAAAAAAAAAAACGGTTTAAGGCGACAATAAGCCGTCTTCAAAAGTTGAAAAGTTTGGTTCACGTCGTAAAAAATTCTCAGTCTATTGCCCGTAAACTACTAATCGTGATAATGCAGGGGGGTTTGGACTAGCTAGGCTCTGTAACCGGTAACTAACAGAGTACCTTTAGGGCCGTGTGAAAACGAGGCTGATCCCGTTATTCGTAAAAAATTCGTTAGATATGAGGACAGATGGAATTTTCGAATACTAAATATTCTTTTGGCTTTGTAGTGAGTTGGAACACTTACTACATTAGTCCTTCAAAGTTAAAATTTTTCTTTTAAACTATTGTTGATAATTCGCTTGTTCACAAGGTACTATGTCACTTTTATTGCGTTTGCTAAGGGGCTCTTTCCATCAGGGTAACGAGCAGCTGTTTCCCGAGGAGCACCAAAACACATCAAATGCACTGCGATGATTTCGGCCTGTGCCCCGTTGTATGGAAGGCCCTTGGATTGGAATTTTCTACACAGGGCCATCGATTACTATTCTCATCACTGGCGATAGTAATTTACAATAAATTGGTTGGATGGAGAGATCGTCAACCTGCCTTATGGGTGGAAACCGGTCACTTGTGCTCCTAAGATGGAACTTCCCGCCTAATTTTGTCATCGAGGGACCAGTCCGTAGGCCGTTAGCAGAAAATACTATTTGTACTCATGATGCCCTAATACCCCTCATACCTTGAACGATCAATTATGGACCGACTGCGTTATGGTCCTTTGTCCAATTTTTTTGGAGTGTTTAAAATGGCCCGTAGTGCCTTCAGAACTTGTGGGGATTCCTCTTCACGGGACAAACAGATACAGTAGCTTTTTGGGCGTTCCCAGGAGCCAGGCTGTATCTGGGTTGTGAATCCTCATCCAGTGAAATGAGGAGAGAGAATTATTGATCTTGGCTAATGAGAACAACAAACCTGGCGCGGTCGGCTCTTCCACAGTGCGAGGAGTTATCCCTGGACTGGCTTCGGTATTGTTGTGCTATATCACTGCTTTTGGACGCGTCGGACGAACAGTTCACTTATAACTCGTAATGAGTTTTTTATCGAGACCACCACGACCTCACAACGGTATGTCCCAGTTCTGATTCTCTAAACTTCTGCCATCCCTACCAAGAATATGCAATTCACTCACCCACGTGGGGAACGTTCTTTAGAGATGATCCCACAACTTTACAAAAGACGGCCCTAGGTATTCTGTCTCCCTTATTAAAGGTATTAAATAAAATCACAAAAGGCCATTGGGAGGCCTAAAAAGATTCCGACCGTGAGAGCCGTCCCAAACGACTTTCAAGTACGAGAGACGAAGCAAGTGAGAAAGGCAAAGAAAACTATAATTATAAAAGGCAGATTCTAAAGACTATTCGTGATAAACTAATTCAATTACCCTTGAAACAGCACCCCGATATCCACAGAAGAACACCGTACGCCCGTTACAGCCAAAAAAACACCCTGAGGGGCCACAGAGGACGCCGTACGCCGTTACAGGCACCAAAAACACCCTCTGAGGCCCATAGAGATAGGCCTGTACGTCCAGTTACGACAAAGAACACCCTGAGGCCCATAGAGAGGCTGTACGACGTCGTTAAGGCACAAACGAACAACACCCTGAGGGCCACAGGAGACGCTGTTCCCCGTCGTTACGACCAACTTCGTCCTGAGGGACGTCCCCACAGAGACGCTGTCCGTCCTTACGACCAACCTTCATCCTGAGGTATTCACAGAGACGCTGATCCGTCGTTCACGACCAACTTCATCTCTGGAGGTTCACTCAGAGACGCCGGTCCAGTCTTTACGACCCAGCTTCATCCTTGATGGTCCCAAAGTGGAGGGACGCCGTCCGTCGTTACACGAACAACATCCTGATGTCCACGAGGAAGGAGAAGGCCCGTTCATCGGTATGAGGAAACGACACCTTGACAGCATGGCACGACAGAGTTAAGATTGTTTCACGTCTTAAAATAACCAAATACTAGCCGAGAACTTCATTACTTACCTATCTCACTTGCTCCGCCTCATCGTTGCCCACGGACCAATGGCATAGTGGGAGCGGGTGTACTACGCTATGACAATAAAATTATACAAAAACTGGAAAAAAAAAACAAGTCTTTGGTGTGATGACGTTTTCATTTGTCCCCCACTGCCAAGACCTCTGTTCGAGGAGAGGGGAAAAAGCAGAAAAAAGTGGTTGCTGTGGAGTGGGCGCTATATAATGTGACAAAGTTACCGCCCACTTTAATGCACCGTTTCTATTCTAATCGCCGCTTTCTCGATAGAGCGGGGGAGGGGGGACTTTACAATGACCGCTTTGCTCTATGTGCCCTCGAAATTTCCGGCGGATACCGGCACCCAAGTGGCCTATCATTCTACAAAAATTGAAGGGAGGGGAGGAGGGATGTACCACCAGGTGTTAACAGCTTGGACCGCCCCCCGCAAAAGGGTTTTGTTTGTTTTTACTAGCGTGGCGGTTGAGTCGCAATTCGTTAAAAACCGGTGCCGCCTGTATATCGACGACGGCGGAAGAACGCGAGGGAACATGGCCATGAGTAGAATCAACCCTTTTTGGATGGCGGACTATAGTGGACGACATTAAAAAAACTACATGGTTGTCATTGAACCCATATCGTCCATGAATTTCGCCTGGGCTGAGTGATGAGCCCTTCGGTTCAACGCTCACTTAAGAATTCCAAGATTACCCAAGTCGGAGCTACTCAATGGCAAAGTTCGTGAGTGACAAAGGCAAAGAGGTATTGAGGTGCAACGCCGTGCTTATGTTTTCCGAAAATTGCAGTTCACTGGAGCCCTCGGACGGCTCACCGATCTGGAAAGTGGTGAGCTGGGAAAGGACCTTCTAACCATCGATCTCTTTAGTCTCTCTGATTTAGCCCCTTCCTCAGTATCCACTACTATATCCCAAGGGCACTTTGGGTTGGCACCAATCGGCGATGCTGATCAACAACGGCAAAAAAACTTTTCCCAATATAATTATTCACGTTGTCTCTTTAACTCTCACAATCCTCGTTCTCTTATCTTGGGGCCCGTCTTTCTAAAGCATGGCCAGGTCGAAGATGTTTTGCTAGGTTTGAAGGAGTGAGAGATGACACTTCCGTATTTAAAAAAAATTTTTCATCAGACAAAGTCCTCAGCCCAAAATTGCTTTGGCGGATAGGAACAACTGAACGTGAGCTTCCTTGACGCTCAACGCAGTGGTCGGCAGGAAGGCAGGTTTAGCGTGACGACTTCGCTCGGGATGAAAATTCACGTCCAAAGGCGAGGGTGCGGGGCACAGCCTGGAAAGATTTGACCTCCCAAGTAAGTTCACTGGTCGGGCCCAGGTTCATGAAGATCCCATTACGAGAACGGAGCGAAAAATGGCTCTTTCTCGTTCAAACCCACACCCTGGTTTCACCAACTACTTCCTCACGTTTACTTACAGCGCGACTTGGGAGGAAAAACAAGAGAGCGTGTCCTCACGGCAGTGGACGCAGTGACCCTAGCACGGCTTAGCAGAACCTTCCAGATCACAAACTCCTCGAGCTTCCTTACGAATCTGCGGGAGCGGAGTCGATGTTCGGCTGCCACGAACGATATTCGTCTACGTCAATCGAAATGCAGAATGAGGGGCCTTCCTCAACCACCCCACATTGTGTTCAAGATTGACGGAGACGGTCCGAGTGTAACAAGCAGACGAAATCGGACGCCGTGCAATCCGCGCGGACATCCCCTCGGAAGAAGAAGCCGTGTGGGAAGACTTCAGGAAGTTGGTGTTGCGAGCACCATGATCCACGGTCCTTTGTGGCCACTGATCCATGGTCGCACCGACTTCCTGGTGCTGGGACGCTGTGGAAGGGTCCACTGCACAAAGTTCTATCCTAAGCCTTCATGCCAACAACCCACGTAGATGGAGAGAGGCTTCGTTTCAGTATCAGGCGAGGATTATAGTAATACTGGAAAATCAAGTACCACGCAACAGGGCTGTTAACTGTTTCACGATGTGGATGGGTTGTGCCATATAACGCCGGCACTACTTGGCTAAAGTATGAAAGCACACATTAACTTGGAGCTTGCGTCCTACTCGTCCGCGTCATCAAGTATCTATTCGCTCAAATACCTGAATGAAGGGTGGAATCACCTTCAAAAAATGTCACCGGCATCTCCTTTGTTGGCTAAAACTAAGAGGGGACGAAGGTTAAACACTATGTGACTAAGAGGTAATGGGTTTGGTGCAAGTAGCGACGCAATGCATGGCGTCTCTTGGACCTCCCCAATCTCAAAGTCAGAGAACCCGCGACAGTTGAGTGTCATACACCCGTTCCATCTTGAGGTGTAACAGCAACGTCTGTTTTCGTCCCGGTGTATCTCACCTCCGCGATAACTAGATTCAAGCTCCAAGTTAATATTTGGTATTTTAAACAGACCTGTTGATTTATAAATACTTTTTGACCAGTTTAACTTACCTGACATTATTTTGAGAACTACATTATATCATTGACAAAAATGACCAAAAAACAGAACCGATATATGAACATCAAGACGGGAAAACACCTTCATCACACCTCGCCAGCCGTGGAGAGGAAGGGTATGTAGGGTCTTTTTGGGTCCTCGCCTAATCGTGGAGAAAACTCTGACTATCCTTCGGATGCTTTCTCTTAGTCAACAACACCTTGTCGCGGCTACTCCACCTCCCTTTCACGGAGGGGGTCCTGATTGCCGTACGTTCCCAAGGAAGGTTTGTCGGCAGCTCGGCTTGATTGTGGGTCGAGGATAGAGTAACGCGAAGCGCTGCGAGAGGCTTCTGGGGTTCATGGTCGCTTCGAGACTTCGTTTCCTTCTTCGTGCTTCCTCCTTTGTAATATGGGTGCTCCTGCACCCGAATTCTGTGGGATTCCTTCCGTGACACAACCTTTGCGGAGGACCACTTGGAAAGGAGCCCGCTTGACCCCGAAAGAGCGTATACACTTTCCGTATCGATATCGATCGCAGTCTACTCGGGGCAGGGACTGTCTTGTAGTGGATTTTGGTCTCCCCGACGTGCAGGATGACACGTCGGAACGGATTGGAGTGGGAAGGGAGCTGTTGTTGGACTATGGCGAGCCACCAAACAGCGGGCCATTGTCGAGGAAATGGGGAACAAAATCCTCTCAGAAGACCAGAGATCGCGTTCTGCTAACAAGTGGCGTTCCCTTCTCGGACAACTCCCGAGTGACCGCCGATCCTCAAGAGTAATCTTCCCTCGATGGTTCCCGGGGAATATGGTTAAAACGTCACTTCTTCGTGTCATACGGGCACACGTGCGTAGTTTTGTCGGTCAGATTGCATTGGCCGTCGCCAGCTCGGGCATCGCGGCTGGAACACATGGCCTGGTGGTTTCACTCACGGCTCACAGCATGTTCCGGTCTTCCGCTCGATCTGGACCCCCGACGGGTCTGGCGTTTGGAACATCACCCATACGGGGTCCCCAGCGCGCCGAAAACTGATTTAAGAGCTGCCACAGCTCATCGTCACTTCGCACCGAGCCACCGATGGCCCATACGCCTACCAGTCTTTGAGATCCTCGACCGCTCGCTTCGAGATCTCATGAACCGTGATGAGCCCTTCGGTGGGCAAGAATCTTGTGTGTGCTCTGGAGATTTTCCCCAGAACGCACCCGTTGTTGTTAAAGTGCAGCACGAACGGCAGATGGCCGTCCTCCTCGCGTTGCGTTTTCAAAATCCACATCACCATCCATCATCAACAACGCACACCACCGTCACATCCCCCCATCACCACATCAACACATCATCCTCACATCAGATCAAATCATCAACACAACACATCAAACACCTTTCGGGCCTTCCGGGCCCTCGCGTCGTCTGTGGCGACTGTTCCGCGTCTTCCCTTTTTTGGAGACGAACACCGCACCAGGACGAGCAGTTCACGTTGAGCTTACTCCCAGACCTTACCTGTCTCGCGTTAGGGCAACGGGCAACACTTTTCCGTCCACAACTTTCCGGGGGATGAGGTAGAAGAGAGTGACAGGGGGGGGGGGGGCCAGACTTTATTCCCCTTGGCCGAGGTGTGAGGTATGTCACTGCATTACAAGTGCTCCAATCTCAACACGTCTTATATCCTGCCGAACTACTTCCGCGGAATTCCCGTTGCAGTGTGCACGTCGTGCGATCCTCTCTGACTCTGAACGTGAACGTTTAGAGAGATCCACGACAATAATCTTGAACTCTGTAGACGGTCGCCTTCATGTACTGCGAAGCGCCGACTCACTGTTGGACCGTGAAAAACGATGACAAATCTGGCTTTTGAGAGTCCCTCTAGCTGAAAGCCAGGCTACTGGCAATGGGTGTTCCTGAATCACGTGTTGCTGGCGGACTTAATGATACGGCGCTCGGTGTGCCTCATTCCATGAAGGAATCTAAATATCCGCTGACGGCCTTTGGTAAAACGGGCACTAAGGGTTCATTGTGGACGGCTATAACCAATCGGCTTTGATTATTGTTCAACCGCCCTCACGACGCGCAACCTATATCGGTATTCCCTAGAATAATCTTTAAAATTTCGGGGAGTGTTGAAGGGTTGTCGCCGTTACTTGTCCTTCCACGTCAGTTTCCTCTGATGCTGGCATACGCGATGACCGGCCACAAGACGCCAAGGTCAGGACAATAGATCAGGTCGGAGTTCGATCATTCGCAATCTGATTTGTTCATCTCATTGGCCAGCTGTACGTCCTGCTCAGTTAAGTTCGGATGTCGCGGAAAGGACATAGTTGTCCTCGTCCGCCCCGAAAGGGTACAAAAATGAAGTCGCCTACGCGAAGAACATCGTGTAATCGGCGAACTTCTTCAGTGAACCGGATTTAGATTAGCAGTAGGCCTAGGGGGGCCTGCCCCAAAACAAAACCCCCGAGTCGATGATTGACACTCGGCAGTACTAGCGGGGCCTGCCCAAACAAAAAACTCCCCGTTCGTGATTGACACTGGCAGTAGGCTAGGGGGCCTGCCCAAACAAAACTCCCCGTTCGTGTATTGACACTGGCAGTAGGCTGGGGGACCCTGCACCAAACAAAAACTCCCCGTCGTGATTGACTAGGCAGAGTAGGCCTAGGGGACTCTGCCAAAACTAAATTCCCCTTAGTGACATGGATTAGGCAGTAGGCAATGGGGACCTGCCAAGAACAAAACTCCCCCATTTCTGATTGATGCAGGCACGTAGGCTAGAGGGGCCTGCACAAAAACAAAACTGCCTCGTCGAATGTAATAGTTTTCTGTATAGCTATTGTAAATATATGGTCCTCATATGTTTGCCGGCCCTCCCCGTGGCGAGACTGGAATACGTCATGCTTTCATTTAATTAGCTATTAGACGAAAACTAACGGGCAAACAACAATTTTCAAACAATCCATTATTACCAAATAATTTGACACAAGTACAGAAACAACTAAAATATAGTAAAATGTACACGACATTGAAGATTAACATTAACCAACGAAAAAATGTTTTATTGATGTAATTTTTGTTAATAATATATGGTCTCCGAAACGTTTGCTGGCCTCTCCCGTGGCTTGAGAACAGGAAATCACTTCTATGCTTGCATTTGAAAGCATCTGACAAACTAACGGTGACAAACAACAGTTTCAATGAAAAAAACATTATTACCCTAATAATTTTACACAAGTAAATATACAACAAACTAAATAATGCAAAGATGTACACGACATTGAAGATCAACAATTAACCAACGATTTTTGATGTAATTTTTGTTAATAATATATGGCTCTCCGACCGTTTGTCCCGTGCCTTCCCCCGTGGCCCGAGACTGAGATACGTTTCAATGCTTGCATTTAAAGCTTTGACAAACCCTAACGGGCAAACAACAAGTTTCAAACAATTTAATTCAGTTGAGTATTAAAAAATTTTATTCGACACATGTATATACACAACCAAAATAAGGAAATTTCCAACATGCGAACATCAGAGAATATCATTGACTGTAAAAATTTTTGCTGTAAATAGCTGTAATTTTGTAGTTAATAAATATACTAGTCCTCCGAATTCTTTGACAAGAAACTAACGGGCAAACAACAGTTTCAAACAACAAATTAAGTATTTAATACCAAATCATTTGTGACATACATGTTATATACACAAACCAAATATTGGAAATTTCCAACACGACCATCAGGAGAATATCATTGAACTGTAATTTTTGCCTGTAATACGCTGTAATTTTGTTAATAATGTAAATGTCTCCGTATTTGAGCATTGACTAAACTAAACGGGCAAAAGACAAATAGTTTTATCGACTTTAAAGTTCACTAGCAACTAATTATGAACAAAAAAATACAAACATATGTAGCGCTAAATCTCCCAACTTGCAGCCGTGATGATTGCGTAAACAATATTTAGTTAAACGGTTTTGACCGCTATCGGGACCCGATATCTCTAATTTTTCACGTAAATAAGGAATTTAAAAAGAATTTCGCACGTAATTGGCGTGTTAAAAAACGCCTACCCAATGGGAAAGACAGCAATATTATTACATTGAACTTTCTTGTAGACCACATTTTACACTAAATTATTGTTTGATAATTGTGTTTTCCCACGAGGAAAGGACACACAGTTGGGGATACTGTAAATCGAAAACCCTCAAGTCCGAATTTTATACCAACAACCGAAATCCCCTCCTAGTCCCCGACATTCCGCTTTATCACCCCCGAATTTAAAGGGCACCTTTAACTTTGGGGGCCTGGGGGCGTTAGTCCCCCAGCGAGGCCGAAAGGGCGAGTCCAATATTAATATACCAACCGCATGTGTGTAACCTGACCTTGGACTGAACTGACACACGGTATACCTAATTCTAAACCTACCTTCCAGATGAGTATAGAGACTTAAAAAATTATGGTACATCAGATAGCTTTCCGAACGTGGTAATACCACCAGGAAAATCCCGTAAAAGTAGAGAATTTTTCATTTTCCCAAACCCCTCAAAAAAATTACCAAATAAATCGCAGCATTCTTCACCCCTGCAGGCATTTTTTGGTAAGCCCGATAGCGGGCGAATAACCCGATATGGAGCTAGGCTTGGATCTGACGGAATAATTCATGAGTCAGGGAATATGAAGTGAACTACAAAAAAGGTCTAATGACTTTTTGCTCTATCTTTCCATGGGGTTTTAAGCGACCAAAACGCTCGAACATTTGAAGAATTCCAGAGAATTTTTTCGATAAAAATAATGTTTTCAAAGCCCGATAGCCGGCCCCGAAACCGTTGGTTCGTAGCTCAAATCTGATTGGACCCAATCAAATTAGCCAAATTGCGCCGAATTTACCCCCTATCAGAAAAGGTCCCCAGTAATTCCTTTTGCCCTATCTCGATTGGTTTGGCCGAAAAAATACGTGATTATTGATTACAATATTTTGTGTGTAAACTTTTACACGCGGATAACTTTTTGGTTTTTGGGGTCGATTAGCGGCGAAACCATTGGTCCGGAGGTCAAAAATAAGGACTAACGTTTTTATTATAGGAAATAAGATGGACCTACAAAAAAAGGTCCAGTGACTTTTTACTATATTTTCCCTTAGTTTTAGACCGCAAAACGCGGATTAAGTGAAAATATGGGGACCATTTTCGCCTAAAAATTTACATTCCGGGCTTGATAGCGGCTAAAACGCGTTTAGGTCGTAACTCAAAAAAAAAATTTTTAAACGGGATTTAGGAAAATCACGTGTATCTACAGAAAAGGGTTCAGTGACTTCGGGGGAGTTGGCTGAGCGTTAGCTAAAAAGCGTCAAATTAGTCAGATAGGGACATGAGGAATATTTATTATGTTTCACCCAGGACACAATACCCTTCTAAAATAAAGGCCCAAGTGTGTCCATTAACCCCCGGTTATATTAACCACTAACCCCCCCCCGGAGGATCATTCCTGGTATGACCTGATTACCTCCTGTACATTCAACCCCCTGATGATGTTCAACCCCACCCCTATTGGTAAACAATTAAACCCCCCCAGGGAATTTCCTGCCATGACCTCATGTCCGAATTTATACCAGTCACCAAAAAAAAATCCTCTTAAACCCCCCCCCTGGGAGAGATCCTGGTATGACCAGATAACCCCCTGGAGACTTATCCCCCCGGTACACGTTAACCCCTCCCCTGGAAATTTGTTTCATATGGACCAGACAATATCCTGGACGCAAACTTTAAACCCCCCTCGTTTGTCCTTAACCTCCTTAACATTAATCACCCACCCAGGGAATTTCTCGCCTATTGACTAAAAGGGATAGTCTCCTGGTGATATTAAACCCCCTTGTTCCGACGTTAAAAAATACTGCCTTGAGGTCGGTTTTTTTATCTATGTTTTATACTGAAACAATTTCAAGATAGCTGACCCGTGCGAGGACTTTTCTCCCGAGCTCATTTTTGGCTAAACCATAGGTCGTTAGATCAGATCTGAGGGGCACAATCGAAAGACAAATATTTAAATTTCCAACAAGAAAGGTCCAGGTCCACTTTCTGTCGTATCTCCTGAACGGTTATTCTAATCTAATATACTATACAAAGCCCGCAATATGTAAACTGACATGGAACTGACTGACTGACTGAATGAACTGTACTGACTGATGATAGGGTATACAAATTCTAACCCACCTTACTCTCTAGAAGTGCCGGGAAACACCAATATTTCGTACACACGTTAGGTGGATTTCTTCAAACCACCGTGGAAAAGTCCTGAAAACCGGATTTTTTTTAACTTTTGAACCCTCTCAAAAAAAATTCCCGAACGGACCACTGTTTTGCTCTTGCAGGCTTGCCCTTTTGAAGCTCGATAGCGGGCGAACCGTAGGAGCTAGCTTCGATATTAACGAAAAAATTCATAGTTCAGGCAATGAAGTTGAACTACAAAAAAGGTCCAGTGACTTTTTACTCTAACTCCTTCACGGTTCGGCATGCAATAAACGCGATTACATTAAAATATTTTGATATTTTCCCGCCATAAAAAATTTACCTTTCGGGCTCGATAGCGGCCCTAAAACGGTTGGTCGTAGCTCTAAATACACAAAATTTTCAATGGGATTTAGGAAATTTGCGTGATCTACAAAAAAGGGTCCGAGTAACATTTTTGCCCTATCATCAATCGGTTTGGGCCGCTTAACGCGTTTTAAAAGTATTGATTTTTTTTGAGATTGAGTTCAGAATCTTAGTTTCTGGGCTCTGTGTTAGAGAACCTTCTATAGTTCGGGTAGATAAAAAAATCGTTAATTATTTAATACGAAGACAAATGAGGTCTACAAAAGAAATGGTCCTAGTGACTTTTCCACTCTCTCTCCATTGGTTTGGCTGCAAACAAAACTCGCGTTTGAAACAAAAAATTTCTTTTTCTTATTTTCCTCACAATATTTTACTCCTGATCCCGATTAGACGACCGGATCGATTCATCAATAGTAGCCAAAATGTTTTTCCTTTTGTCTGTTAGAAATATGAAGAATTTCTACAAATAAAGGTCCCCTATGCACGTTTTCCCCGTATCTTTTAACGGCTTAACCAGGAAAATCGGAAATAGTTATAAAACATTAATAGATAGGGGACGGATTGCTGTTACTGTTACTGTGCAGACTTTTAGTAAATAATAAATAGCGGCGGGGGGCCCCGGCCGGGGGGGAACTAGAGGTTATATCATAAATTCTGGAGGGCAAGCAGAACAACAACAAAACAAAATTATTATATTCCTTACAAGAAATGTCCAGCTCACATTTTTATCATATCTTTCAATCGTGTTTAAGCGACAATACGTCTTCAAAGTTAAAAGTTTTGGTTCACGTCGTAAAATTCAGTCTATCCCTAACTACTAATCTTGAAATGCAGGGTTTGGCTAGCTTAGCTCTGTACGGTAACAGTTAAACAGAGTACCTTAGGCCGTGTGAAACAGAGGCTGATCCTTGTCGTAAATTCGTTAGAATAGGGAAGAAGGAAATTTTTCCCGGGGTTATACTAAATATTCTTTGGAGCTTATGTATTGTTGGAACACTTCTTCACATTAGTCTTCCAAAGTTAAAATTTTATCTTTTAACTTTGTTGATAAATTCGCTTGTTCAACGTAGTACTATGTACCTTTTTAAATTGCGGTTGGCTAAGGGCGGGACTCTTTTCCATCAGGGGGTAAACGAGCAGAGGCAGCTGTTTCCGAGGAAGCAAAACACACTCAATTGCACAGTGCGATAATTCGGGCCTGTGCCCTTGTTATGGTAAAGGCCCTTTGGGATTGGAATTTTTCTACCAGCGGGCCATCGATACTATTCTCATCACTCGGCGATAGTATTTGACAATATAATTGATGGGGCAGATGAGAATCGTATGGGTGGAAACCGGTACTTTGTGCTCCGATGAACTTCCCGCTAATTTTGTTCACATCGAGGGGACAGTCCCGTAGGCACGTTGCAGCAGATAAATACATTTTGTACATGGATGCCCCCTTATCCCCCCTTGAGACGATTCAGATATGGACGACTGCGTTATGTCTTTTGTCCTAATGTTTTGGAGTGTTTAATGGACCGAGTGGCCTTCAGAACATTGGGATTCCTCTTCACTGGACAAACAGTTACAGTTGCTTTTTTTGGCGTTCCCAGGAGCAGCTGTATCTGTTTGATCCTCAATCCAGTGAATGAGGAAAAAAAATTATGATCTGGCTAATGAGAACAACAACCTGGGCGCGGCTCTTCCAGTGTGCGAGAGTTATCCTGGACTGCCTTCGTTATTGTTGTCCTAACACTGCTTTTGACGGGTCGACGAGACAGTTCACTATAACTCGAATGAGTTTTTATCGACCACCGACCCACACAACGTTGTCCAGTCTGATTCTCTAAACTTCTGACATCCTACCAAGAATATGCAATTCCCCACCCACGTGGGACGTTCTGATGTATCCCAAACTTAAAAAGAGCCCTAGGGTGATTCTTGTCTCCGTTAGAATGTATAATAAACAAAACACAAGGCCATTGGAGAGGCCTAAAAAGATACGCCGTGGCCTGTCCCAAACGACTTGCAAGTACGAGAGACGAGCAAGTGAGAGAGGCAAAGAAAAACTATATTAAAAGGAATTCTAGAGACTACTTCGTGATAAACTAATTCAATACCTTAACAGCACCCCCGATATCCACAGAGACGCCGTACGCCGTTACAGCCAAAATAACACCCTGAGGGCCACAGAGACGCCGTACGCCGTTACAGCCAAAAACACCCTGAGGCCCATAGAGATGCTGTACGTCGTTACGACCAAGAACACCCTGAGGCCCATAGAGAATGCTGTACGTCGTTTACGGCCCACAAGAACAACACCTGAGGGCCACAGAGACGCTGATCCCGTCGTTACGACCAACTTCGTCCTGAGGTCCACAGAGACGCTGTCCGTCAGTCTACGACCAACTTCATCCTGAGGTCACACAGAGACGCCTGTCCGTCGTCGTTTACGACCAACAACAATCCTGAGGTTCACAGAGACGCCCGTCCCGTCGTTACGACCAGCTTCATCCTGAGGTCCACAGGGACGCCGTCTCGTCGTTACGACGAACAACATCCTGATGTCCACAGATGGGCCGTTCATCGGTACATGAGGAACGACACACTTGACGCATGTCCCACGACCCAATTAGATTAGTTTTCGTTCTTAATAATCCAAAACTAGCCGAACTTCATTACTTAAACCTATCTCACTTGCTCGTCTCATCGTTGCCCACGGACCAATGGCATATTGGAGCGGTGTACTAACTCTATGACATTAAATGTATACAAACTGAAAAAAACCAAGTCTTTGGTGTGGATGACGTTTTCAATTTGTCCTCACTGCCAAGCAAGCACCTCTGTTCGAGGAAGAGGAAAGCAGAAAAAAGTGGTGCTGTGGAGTGGGCGCATATAATGTGACAAAGTTAACCGCCTCCATTAATGCACCGTGTCTATTCTAATCGCCGCTTTCTCAGATAGAGCGCGGGCCTACAATGACCTCTTTGCGCTCTAAGTGCCCCTCGAAATTTTCTGGCGGATACCGGCACACCCAAGTGGCCTATCATTCTTCAAAATTGAAGGGAGGATGTACCCACCAGTGTTACAGCTTGGACGCCCCCGGCCAAAAGGTTTGTTACTGCGGGCGGTGACGTTCCAATTCCGTAAACCGGTGCCGCCTGTATATCGACGACGGCGAAAGAACGCAGGAACATGGCCATGAGTAGATCACTTGATGCGACATAGTGGACGACATTAAAAAACTACTTGGTTTCATTGAACCCATATGTCCATGATTTCGCCGGCTGAGTAGATGAGCCCTCGGTCAACGCTCACGTAGAATTCCGATTACATACAAGTCGAGCTACTCATGCGCAAATGTTCTTGCGTGACAGGCAAAGAGGTATTGAGGTGCACGCCGTGCTTAGTTCCGAAGATGCAGTCACTGAGCCTCGACGGCTCACCGTCTGGAAAGTGGGAGCTGGAAGACCTTCTACCATCGATCACTTTTAGTCCTCTGATGGGAGCCCTTCCAGTATCCACTACTATATCCCGCAAAGCACTTTTGGGTTTGGGGCAACATCCGGCGGCATGCTGGACAACAACGGCAAAAAACTTTCCCAATAAATTTATTCACGTTGTCTCTTACTCTCCAATCCTCAGTTTCTCTTCTCTTGGCCGTCTTTCTCAAGCATGGCAGGTCGAGAATGTTTGCTAGGTTTGAAGAGGAGAGCACTTCGTTTTATAAAATTTTCACAGACAAAGGTCCTCAGCCCAAAATGCTTTGCGGATTAGGACAAACTGAACGAGCTTCTTGACGCTCAAACGCAGTGGTCCGGCAGGAAGGCAGGTTAGCGACGACATCGCTCGGGATGAAACAGTCCAAAAGGCGAGGGTGGGGCACAGCCTGGAAAGGATTTACCTCCCAAGTACGTTCACTGGTGGGCCCAGGTACATGAAGATCCATTAACGAGAACGCGATGGCTCTCGTCACACGCCCTGGGGTTCAGGCCAACGTACTTCCTCACGTTTACTTACAGCGCGACTTGGGAGGAAAAACAAGAGAGCGTGTCCTCACGGCAGTGGACGCAGTGACCCTAGCACGGCTTGCAGAGTCTTCCCAGAATCAAACTCCTCGAGCTTCTTCGAGATCTAGCGGAGCGGAGCGATGTTCGGCCTGCACGAACTATATCGTCTACGTCATCGAAATGCAAATGTTGAGGGGCCCTTCCTCACGCCCACATTGTGTTCAAGATTGACGGGAGACGGTCCCAGTACAAGCAGACAGAACGAAATCGACTCATGCAATCCGCGCGGACAATCCCTCCGAAAGAAGAAGCCGGTGGAAGACTCAGGAAAAAACAAAGTTTGGTGTTGCAGCACATGATCCACGGTCCCTTGTGGCACTGATCATCGCACCACCGACTTCCTGTGCTGGGAACGACTGTGAAGGGTCACTGCACAAAGTTCTATCCTAAAGGCCTATCATGGCCAGACAACCCACGTAGATGATAGAGGCTTCGTTCAGCTACAGGCCGGGATTATAGTAATACTGGTAAAATCAAGTCACGCAACAGGTCTGTTACTGTTCACGATGGATGGGTTTGTGCCATATAACGCCGCACTATGCGAAAGTAATGAAGCACACATTAACTTGGAGCTTGCGTCTACTCGTTCGCGTCATCAAGTATCTATTCAAATACCTGAATGAAGGGTGGAATCACTTCAAAATGTCACCGTCACTAACCTTTGTGGCAACAAGAGTGAACGAGGTAGAACACTAAGTGAACTAAGAGAATGGTTGGTGCAAGCGACGCATGCTGGCGTCTCTTGGGACTTCCCAATCTCAAAGTCAGAACCGACAGTTTAGTGGGTCTACCCGTACCATCTTGAGGGTAAAACAGCACGGTCTGTTTTTCGTCCGGTGATCTCACCTCCGCGATAAACTAGATCAAGCTCCAAGTTAATATTGTATTTTAACAGACCTGTTTGATAAAACTTTTGACAGTTTAAAACTTACCTGACATTTTTTTGAGAACTACATTATTCATGACAAAAGACCAAAAACCAGAACCGATTATATGAACATCAAGACGGGAAACACTTCATCCACACCTCGCCAGCGTGGAGGGAAGGTATGTAGGGTCTTTTGGGTCTCGCCCTAATCGTGGAGAACTCTACTACCCTTCGGATGCTTCTCTTGTCAACAAACCTTTGTCGCGGCTACTCCGACCTCCTGTCACGAGGTGGTGGTTCCTGATTGCCGTACGTTTCCAGGGAGGTTTGGTCGTCAAGCTCGGCTTGATTGAGGACGAGGATGAGTACCGCGAAGCGCTGCGAGAGGCTCTCTGGGTTCATGGTCGCTTCGAGACTTCGTTTCCTTCTTCGTGCTCCTTTGTAATATGGGTGCTCCTGCAGCAATTCTGTGGGATTCCTTCCGTGACAACCCCTTTTGGCGAGGACCACTTGGAAAGGAGCCCGCTTGACCACCGAAAGAGCGTATACACTTTCCTTGATCGATATCGATCGCAGTCTACGTCGGCAGGGATTGTCTTTAGTGGATTGTGGTCTCCCCCGACGTTGCAGGATGACACGACGGAAGTGGGAAGGGGGAGCTGTTTGGACTATGGCGAGCACCAGACATCGCGGGCATTGTCGAGGAATGGGAACAAAAAGCTCTCAGAAGACCAGAGAGACGCGTTCTGCAACACGTGCGTTCCCTTCTCGACAACCCCGGTGACCGCCGATCCTCAAGAGTAATCTTCCTCGATGGTCCCGGGGGATATGGTAAAACGGACGTCACTTTCTTCGTGTCATACTGGCACACGTGCGTAGTATTGTCGTCAGGATTGCACTGGGCCGTCGCCAGCTCGGGCATCGCTGCTGGAAACAATGCCTGGTGGTTCAACGGCTCACAGCATGTTCCGGCTTCCGCGCTCGATCTGGACGACGGGTCTGGCGTTTGGAACATAACCAACGGGTCCCAGCGCGCAGAACTGATAAGAGCTGCACAGCTCATCGTCTTCGACGAGGCCCCGATGGCCCATCGCTACATCTTTGAGATCCTCGACCGCTCGCTTCGAGATCTCATGAACCGTGATGAGCCATTCGGTGGCAAGATCTTTCTGTGCTCTCTTTGGAGATTTCCGGCAGATCCGCACCCGTTGTTGTAAAGGCACGAACGGCAGATGCCTCGCGTCTGTGGCGACTGTTGTTTCCGCGTCTTCTCTTTGACGACACCGCACAGGACGAGCAGTTCCGTTGACTACTCTGACTTCCTTCTCGCAGTAGGCAACGGCACTGTTCCGTCCACAACTTTCGGGGAGGGTAGAGAGAGTGAACAGACTTATTCCCTTTGGCCGAGGTGTGAGGTAATGTCACTGCATTAACAAGTGCTCATCTCAACCGTCTTTCCTGCCCGACGTACTCCGCTGATCCCGATCAGTGTGCTCGTCGTGCGATCCTCTCGACTCTGAACCGTGAAACGTTAGAGAGATCAACGACATAATCTTGAACTCTGTAGACGGTCGGCCTTCATGAGCCTGCGAAGCGCCGACACCATTGTGGACCGTGAAAACGAATGACAATCTGGCTTTTGAAGTCCCTCTACTGAACCAGGCTACAGGCACAGGGTGTTCCTGATCACGTGCTGCGACTTAAGATCGGCTCCGGTGTGCCTCATCATGAGGAATCTAAATATCGCTGACGGCCTTGTGAAACGGCACTAAGGGTCATTGTGACGGCTATAACCAATCGGTTGATTACCGTCAGACGCCCTCACGACGCGCAACCTATCGGTATTCCTAGAATAATCTTTAGGTTTCGCGATCGTTGAAGGTTCGCCGTTACTTGTCCGTCGACGTCATTTCCTCTGATGCTGGCATACGCGATGACCGGCCACTAAGAGCCAAGGTCAGACAATAGATCAGGTCGGAGTCGATCTTCGCACTGATTGTTTCACTCCATGGCCAGCTGTACGTCCTGCTCAGTAGAGTTCGATGTCCGGAAGACATAGTTGTCCTCGTCCGCCCCGAAAGGGTACAAAAATGAAGTCGCCTACGCGAAGAACATCGTGTACGGCGAACTTCTTCCAGTGAACCGGATTGAGATTAGCAGTTAGGGCTAGGGGGGCCTGCCCAAAACAAAACCTCCCCGTCGAGATTGACACTGGCAGTAGGCTAGGGGGCCTGCCCAACTTCCACAAAACCTCCCCGGTCTCGTATTGACACTGGCAGTAGGAGCTAGGGTGGGGCACCTGCCCAAACAAAACTCCCCGTCGTGATTGACACTGGCAGTAGGCTAGGGGACCTGCCCAACTACAAAGAACTCCCCGTCGTGATTGACTAGGCAGTAGGCTAGGGGGACCTGCCAAATCACAAAACTCCCCCGTAGTGACTGATTAGGCAGTAGGCAATGGGACCTGCCAGAACAAAACTCCCCCATTCTGATTGATGCGGCAGTAGGCTAGAGGGGCCTGCCAAAAACACAACTCCTCGTCGAATGTAAATAGTTTTTGCTGTATATATGTAAATATATATGGTCTCTATGTTTGCCGGCCCTCCCCGTGGCGAAGACTGGATACTTCCAATGCTTGCATTTAAAGCATTGACAAACTAACGGGCAAACAACCAATTTCAACAATACATTATTACCAAATAATTTGACACAAGTACATACACAACTAAATATGTAAAGATGTACACGACATTGAAGATTAACATTAACCAACGATGATGTAATTTTGTTAATAATATATGGTCTCAACGTTTGCTGGCCCTCCCCGTGGGCGAGACTGGATACGTCATGCTTGCATTTAAAGCATATGACAAACTAACGGGGCAAACAACAGTTTCAATAAAAAAACATTATTACCCAATAATTTTACACAAGTATATACACAACTAAATATGCAAAGATGTACACGACATTGAAAGATCAACAATTAACCAACGATTGATGTAATTTTGTTAATAATATATGGTCTCCACGTTTGCCGGCCTCCCCGTGGCGAGACTGGGATACGTCATGCTTGCATTTAAAGCATTGACAAACTAACGGGCAAACAACAGTTTTCAACAATAATAAGTTATATTATCAAATCCATTCGACACATGTATATACACAAACCAAATATGGAAATTTCACACACGACATCAGAGAATATCATTGACTGTAATTTTGCTGTAATAGCTGTAAATTTGTGTTAATAATATATAGTCCTCCGTAATTTTTGACAAACTAACGGGCAAACGAACAGTTTCAACAACAATAAGATATTACCAAATCATTTGACACATGTATATACACAACCAAATATGGAAATTTCACACAACGACATCAGAGAATATCATTGACTGTAATTTTGCTGTAATAGCTGTAATTTTGTTAATAATGTATGTCTCCGTATTTGAGCATTGACAAACTAACGGGCAAAGAACAGTTTTATCGACATCGACATTAAAAGTTACTAGCAACTAAAAATTTACCTTCGGGCTCGATAGCGGCCATAAACGGTTTGGTCGTAGCTCAAAACAAAATTTTTTAAAAGGATTTAAGAAATTGTCAGTGATCTACAAAAAATGTTCAGTAACATTTTGCCCTATTCCTCAACGGTTTGGCTGCATAACGCGTTTTAAAGTAATTGATGTTTTAAGTTTTACGTGATATTTTTAAACTGCCCAGTGCAGCCTTTTGTTCCTAAGCTCTAGTACTGCCTAAATCTATATAGGTCGTCGTAGCTTAAATCAGATGGCATCAATCGAAAGAGTACAAAAATCAAATTTCCGACAAGAAAGTTCCAGTCACTTTTTTGTCGTATCTCTAACGGTTAAGCACTAAGCCACTTAAATGCCTTTGTTTGAAGTCAAAAGTTTGAAAAATCTGGAAAAGTAGATAAAGTTGGTCAATTTTTCACTCCCAAAACCAGTAATCTTAAGCTTCGAACATAACATTTCTCCGGTAACATTACCCTCTGGGAATTTCCTGGCATGGCTATATTAACTCCTGGAGCAACCTGTAAAATTGGCACACGTGTGTCATTAAACCCCCGGTAACATTTACCCCCCTCCGGCGACTTTCATGGTATGACCAGATAACCTCCTGAGTAACATTAAAACCTACCTGACTGTGTTAACTCCCCCCCCGGTAACATTATACCCCCCCAGGCAATTTCCTGGCATGACCTCACGTCCGAATTTTAACCAATCACCAAATCTCTTTCACCCCCCCGTGGAAGTTCATGTTTTATGACCAGATCACCCCCTGATGCCTTAACCCCCGGTAAAGTTACAACCACCCCCCTGGAATTTCCTGTATGACATAATTGTCCGAATTTTTACCTATCACCAAATCAGTTCTTATCCCCGAATTTGGCTAATACCCGAAAGGGGGCCTGGGGGCGTAGCCCCCAGCGAGCCGAAGGCGAGTCTAATATAATATACAAAACCGCATGTGTAACTGACTGACTGACTGATCACTCACGTATACTAATTCTAACCTACTTCCAGATGAGTTAGAGACTTGAAAATTTGGTACACAGATAGCTTTGTCCACGTGTAACCACACAGGGAAAATCCCGAAAAGTGAGAATTTTTCATTTTCAACCCCCAAAAAAAATTTTCCAAAAAATCGCGCATTCTTCACCCTGCAGGCATTTTTTGTAAGCCCGATAGCGGGCGAACCGTTGGAGCTAGCTCGGATCTGACGGAAAATTCATGGGTCAGGAATGAAGTTGAACTACAAAAAAGGTCTAATGACTTTTTTGCTCTATCTTCCATGGTTAAGCGACAAAAACGCTCGAACATTTGAAAATTTCCAGAGATTTTTTCGATAAAAATACATGTTTTCAGCCCGATAGCGGCCGACGAACCGTTGGTCGTAGCTCAAATCTGAATTGACCCCATCAAAATTAGCAAATTGCGCGATCTTTAACAGAAAAGGTCCAGTAATCTTTTGCCCTATCTCGATTGGTTTGGCCCGAAATAAACGTGATTATGTACAAATTTTTGTTGTAACTTTTACGCGAAAACTTTGTTTTTTTGGGGTCCCGATAGCGGCGAAACCATTGGTCGGAGGTCAAAATAAGACTAACGTTTTATTTAGGAAATAAGATGACCTACAAAAAAGGTTCCAGTGACTTTTTACTATATTTCCCTTAGTTTGACCGCAAAACGCGATTAAGTGAAAATATTGGACATTGTCGCCTAAAAATTTACATTCCGGGCTTGATAGCGGCTAAACGGTTGGTCGTAACTCAAAACAAATTTTAAACGGGATTTAGGAAACTCACGTGATCTACAGAAAAGGTTCAGTGACTTCGGGAGTTGGCTGAGCGTTAGCTAAAGCGTCAATAGTAGTATAGATAGGGACAGAGGAATATTTATTATGTTCACAGACACAATACCCTCTAAAAAAGGCCCAAGTGTGTCCATTAAACCCCCCGGTAATATTAACCCCCCCCCCGGGGATATTCCTGGTATGACCTGATAACCTCCTGTACATTCAACCCCCTGATGTGTTAACCCCCCCTGGTAACATTAAACAAACCCCCCCAGGGAATTTCCTGCCATGACCTCATGTCCCGAATTTTACATCACCAGACCCCTCCTTGTCTTAACCTCCTTAACATTAATCAACCCACCCAGGAATTTCTCGCCTTGACTAGATAGTCTCCTGGTGATATTAAAACCCCCTGTTCGACTTAAAATACTGCCTTGAGGTCGGTTTTTATTATGTTTATACTAAACAAATTCAAGATAGCTGACCCGTGCAGACTTTTCTCCCCGAGCTCATTTGTCTGGCTAAAACCATAGGTCGTAGATCAGATCTGAGGGCACAATCGAAGACAAAATTAAATTTTCCAGTCACTTTTTGTCGTATCTCTAACGGGTTTAACCGCAAAAATGCCCTCATAAGTCAAAAGTTTTTACGAATCCGGAAAAAATCATATGAAAAAGGTCAATTTTTAAATCCCTTGGATCATTTACTTAATGTCCGGGACTTAACACAGTCACCCGAATTCCGCTTATCCCCGAATTTGCAAGCGTTTTACTTTGGGGCCTGGGGCGCGTAGCCCCCAGCGAGCCGAAGGCGAGTTATTCTATACAGACGTGGTTTATACTATGATGATTATCGAAATACAATAATTCCAATTGAAAGGTTACAACAGGGCAAGCCAGGGAGATTAAATCAAATCAATTCAAATCAAATCGTTTAATTGCAGTTGACATAACAGCATATACATTGCATAGCAAACGTCAATTTTCATGTCTAAATTTTTCCATTCATCCCACAACAAGGCCACATTTAAACTTACATAACCTTACAACATTCAATCCCCCATTCACTCCATGCCAATTCATTACGCCCACTTTGGCGGCGCTGGATGTCAGTTTCCTCATCGCGTGGTCTCCCAGTTTGAATGCCAGGAAAACTCATCAAAACTGTAAAAGCGTTTGACGCCAGGCAGAGTTTGATACGAGTTTTTAACACCTTGGGCGTTATGAGCATTTTTAACTTATTTGTTTGGCAATCTGTTTATAAAAAATGATAAAATGAACACCTGCCTGCGAAGGTGAAAATGTTCATAAACCACCGTTTCTGTGCATTCCCGAACGGTAGTTATCTCTGCCTTCTTGTCTCATATTCATGTATGTCTCCGTCCTCTGGTTAAGGCTCATTTAGACAAACAAGTATAAGGTTGTTTCTAAGATGTAGAGAGACATGGCAAAGTTAACAGTTGCAAATTTTTTAAACGCTGTCCTGCACAGACCTCTCTGAAGTTTAAATTAGCGATAATGCGAATTGCTTTTTTTTTGTAATTGGAAAACTCTCATAAATGGTTGTTGGCACTGTGCTTCCCCACAAAACGATTCCATACGAAAGATGGGGGATAAATTAGCCGTCGTACAGCCCGTAATCAGTACCTGAATTGGCAGTTATTTTGCCAAAGATCTTAAAGACATAAACTCCTAGAGGATAATTTGGCCACCAAACATAATCAATGGTGTGATTTTATCCATGGCAACCCTCGATTCAAGGTGTATTCCAAGGAACTTTGAAGAATAGTATCTTCCAATAATGTATCTGCAACCATAAACAGCAGGCCTTCTTTCAATATCTATTAGAGCGCATGAAAAGTTTAGGAAATTTGATTCTTGATGTGGTTTTATTTGATGATTGAGGCTATTGAAATGTGGACACAATTGTTATAGGTCAATATCGAAAGGTGGGGAAAAATTAGCCCGTATACGCCTAATCAGTACCTATGACTTGGGCAGTATTTTGCCAAAGATCTTAAGACATAAACTCCTGAGGATAATTTGGCACAAACATAATCAAATTGATTTTCCATGTCAAAACCCTCGATCAAGGGGTATTCCAAGGAACTTTGTAAGAATAGACTTCTATCCAATTAATGTATCTGTCAACCATAACAGCAGGACCTCCTTTCAAATATCTATAGAGCGCTATTGAAAAGTTTGGAAATTTTGATTTTGATGATTTATTTGAAGATTGAGGCTATTGAAAAAGTTGGACACAATATGTAAGGTCAACAAAGGTCTGTATTTCTACAATTTTGTTTTGTACCCTCCTCTAAAACAGAGAGTCGTGTCATCTGCGTACTGCACATGCCTTCCATGCAGTAGTTGATGATTCAATGGTTCATTAACATATACTCAGGAAAAAGAATTGGACTGAGTATTGATCCTTGGGGAACTCCATTATCTCAGTGCAGTAAGGTTTTGAAATTTGATTCGAAATTTGGACGACCTGTGTTTCTATGGTTTAGGAATGAACTAATCCATAAAAGTGGCACGCCTCCGAATGCCGTGGGATTCTAATTTGTCAAGCAGTGTTATTGTGGTCCAACACAGTCAAATGCTTTTGAAAAGGTCAATAAATACACTTAATGTGTGATTATGACCTTCAATTCCCTCTACAACCATATCGACAAAGATTCACTATACGTCAATTGTCGACTTTCTCTTTCTGAAACCAAATTGTCGTCTGAAAGTTGGTTGTTTTGTTTGTTTTTAAAAAATTTAGCATTCTTGAACAAAAAAAGTTTTTCGAATTGATTTTTGCTCCAATACAGGCAAAAATAGAGACAGGCCGATAGTTATTTACTGAATTTGGGGTTATCTTTCTTATGAATTGGATGTCACTTTTGCCAATTTTAGGAGAGAGGGAAAGACTCCTGTTAAGAAACGAATAGATTAAACTAATTTGGTCAGTGGCATTCACTATATTGCTTTGAGCATTTTGTTTATGAGCCACATTGACATAAAATTAATGTCATTTAGACTTTTTGTTTGGAAGTTGTTGAATTATTTGATTAATCTCTTCCTCAACACAGCAGGAGCCAGCACCAATGAGGTTGCTGGGCTCTGTCTACGCCTGGGGTTTCCTTGTGGAAGTGATGAACGAGGATCTCGCCCACCCAGCAACAGATGCAACAAAATATATCTATTAAACTCAGCTAGCGACCATCTGAGGCAATCACTCACAAGTCTATCCCCTATGTTGGACTTTTATTTGATTATTTTCGCGACTTTTGTTGTTTTATAATGTCCCAGACAGTTTTGGAAATATTTTTGGAATAAAAGAATTAATTTAGAAACATTATATGCTTTCGCAGCAATGATTACTTTCCTATAAGTGTCTTTTGTAAACTCGAAAAAAAGGCTTTAAATTGTTCGTTGGTCGTGGTTCTATTGATTTCTGAAAATAAAACTTAAGTTTTTCCCTTGAAACAAGGATGCCTTTTGTAATCCAAGTATTTTTGCGCGTCTCTTTTTTTGTACCGATTTTAACTGTTTTTAGTAGGACAACAGGTGTTGACAATGGAAATGTTAAATATTCATTAAAAGTTTTAAACTGCTGTTCTACCCGGTTGTATCGAATTTAGAAAATCCCAGTTTTTCTTTAGAAAGGGAGGCGTTGAGGAGAGCAATATTTCCAGGCCTTTGTGTCCTCTTATTGTTTTGTGGATTGTTCGGTTCTTTTTTGAATAGTTTACCTTCTGATAAATAGCCTCTTGGCCATAGTGGTCAAGAGATTGCTGTATTGACCACAGTCACTGCGACATCAGAGATATTAGTTAATAATGTTGTCTATAAGCCGATTGAGTATTAGTGGTTACTCTCGTTTGGAGATTTCACCAACAGTTCAAGATCAAATGATCTTAGCAAATTCGACTAAACGCTTGGTAGATGGGTGATTGTTGTTTAGTGCATCAACATTAAAATCACCCATCAGAATGTAATTTTTTTGTTTACCCAGGTCCGTAAGTAAAGCTTCTAAAACTATAAAAGAAAACGTCCTTCATTTCCTCCAGGAGACCTGTATATTGCCTACGACGACTAATTTTGATTTGGTTTGTTTCAAGTGTTGACCCCAACCTGCTTCAAAATGTTTTTCAGGAACGTTTCTTTGATTGTAAAGTTGTGTGAAGATACAATTTTGTTTTAAGAAAATAGCAACACCGGCCTCCCTTAGAGACCTGTCTGCAGTATGAGTTTGCCAATTTATAATTTTGAATTTTGCACAAGACCAATATTTTCACTGTTAAAACCGTTTTTCGGTTACAACGAGAATCATCTGGTTTTGTCAGTTCTTCAGCCATAAGTTGAAGTTCTTGCCAATTTGTTTAGTTGCTAATCTGGGCATTTTGATGAAGCAGTCGTTAATGAATTTATTATTGTGTATTTTTTGTTTACCACTGATTTGAGTTGGCTAACTTAGCCCTTTGCCGAAAAGTGGGCTCCCCTAAAAAAAGTCGATTGCGAGTCAGTCTGTCCGTATAGTTGGCGATATGTACTCGGAGGCCTCTGTGGCACCAGCAAGAACCCCGCCTCCGCGGGCGACATCGAAGCAACAGCCTCAGCTCACCTGTCTGACTCCCCGTGGCATGGCCGCAGCAGATCCGGACTTATCGTCACTGTCCAGCACAGGGTATTTCCTCAGAGCTTCAGCGTATGAAAATGTGCTTAGCAGTCTTCCGGAGTGTTTGGTGCTGAGGGTTGACAGCAGCTGGCACCTGGCTTAATGGTGGGAGAGGAGGAAGACAGTTTGGAATCGCCAGGCCCGGTGGCACCGGCAGTCTTGAGAGGTCTCTCCGATGCGATCCTCACAATCATCCTAGCCAGTCAGCCGCTTGCCCCTCATTGTGAGGTGTTGTCCGTGCCTAAGTGAAGAACTTTCGGCCGATCCCTACCCCCCCAAGTTTAGCACTCTGGCATTTATATCGGGCAGCCAGTTCCTCGATATAAGCATTGACGACAAAAAAAAAAGATTATTGACAGACATATTAATAATCATCATAGTACATGCTCAAACACTTAAGCTCAGTGTTTAGGACCAATTAATTATGATTGTACACATTAAAATTGTGTATAATATGTTTTTGTGATAAATCCTTAAATTTCGCGCAATTAAAACGATCATTAAAATGCTCGATTCATATATTTGTTTATATACAGTGAAATAATGAATAAAGTGATTAACCAAAATCAAATAAAAATTAATTTAAAACCGCTAATATTTTATCTATAAATATGATTTTTCTGTTCAAAAGAATTTTATTACAATTAAAAACGCTATAATCTATTTTTACGTACTCGTATGGATATGTAATCGGCCTTATGTTAACTAAAGTAATATCGTGTATAGTTAATATGAATCGATAAACTTCCTCCATGTATGTACATTTGTCTCAAATCCTGTGCCCCAAACATTTAATAACTACAGAGAGTAATATAAGAAACGAATATAATACCGTTGGTTCTCGATTAAAGGCAATTATGTGATGAGTACAAACCAAAAGAAGTTGTTCCGTGCTACCTGTACTTTTAATAAATATACATTTATTCATTAAGATATTTTGAAATACTATTCTTAACTTGAATAATACTTATTTGATACATTATTGCACATTTTACAGAGGAAATTAATGCTTCTCCCAGTTTAGGTTTAGGTTATAAAACCAAACGTGGCGCGTATAAACTGCCTAGCAGATGACAACCAATTCATAAACTGTAGCCTGTAAGTTTAGCTTTTGTCGATAATGCTTTTGACGATAAGAAGATCGAGTTTGTCGTGCATTTTTCGTGAGAAAGAATTGTCTAAACTATGATTAGGCTATTTTATATACTATATTAATAGTCCAGATCCTATTATCAGATCAGTTGCTGTTTTAAAATATTAAGGTAATTTTTCACCTTTAAATATATTTTATAGTGGGTTTCAAAAGTAATTACAATTAACGTAGAAGCTTATGAAGAATTCACAAAATGATACGTACTACATTTTATCCACGCTTCAATTCTCAAGTCAGGTTTTACAAATCCATATTCACGTTTGCCTGGTTAAAAAATTAATATAAATTTGTGGTCTGTTAAACAAAAATAAAATAATCTATTAGGCTGTATTACAAATCAACCCGCAGTTTTTATTATCAAATCCATATGCCTTCTATATGAGTAAACAAATGGTATGATCGAGTTTTCATTCTACGACAAAAGTTTTTTGGTCTCTCCCTTTAAAATATCAACCTCATCTTACGATTCCATTGTCTATAACTAATCGTAAATTAAAATACAGATTGACATATATTAAAATACGCTCAACTCAAATTTAGAAATTAGTTTGTAAGAATCAGTGAATAATATAATAAAGTCGTCGTTTCACAACGTAGTAAAAATACAAACAACTTTAATATGCAATTAACTGATTCGCACACAGGAGTAGGTAATATTGTATTACACCTTGCATGCAATAATGTAGGTCGTACCAGGCGGCCTACATGAATGTATTCCAACATTAAACATGCACGAAGTCCGTTAAAGTTTAAGTTCTATAATCAATGACTGTGAAGTAAAATAACACTGATAATATAAGTTGCTGTCTGCTTATTTACTAATACGATCAGGAGATTGTATGTTAAATGTCTAAACGGCGTGAAACTTTTTTAAGAGGACAAATACTAGTTGAAAAGGTTTTATTTTTCCAAATACTCTGTGCGATGAAATCAGTGTAAACTGATTACATAGCTACAGCACTACTAAGTGCTGTAAAATAGGTTTTATTAGTATGTGGGATAAGTACTTTTGAGGTATAAAAATGTACAGTCTGTTAAAAGTTCAGACACCAAATAATTTAAGAGAGCATGTCGGTTCATGGTCTTATTAGCGAGAAATTTCTTATACCGTTTATCGTTGATCACCTTTGGAAAGAGACCAGTCCATGTGGTTTCTTAGTCATCAACAGAAATTTTTTATTTACTGTAGCTCCAGCCAGAATGGTAAATAAACATATAGCACACTTATAGATTAATTTTCCTATCACTCAATGACAATAATAATACCTAGCTGATTTTACTTAACATTACAATATGGTGCGATTGTGTGGATTGAACCCCGCAAAGAATAGTTAGTATGTAAAGAAGTAGTTAAGGAGGATGGTATTCAAAATGTAAAATGTGCAAGGCAGAGAAAATTAAATCAATAAAAAAGTCGTAAGACATATTAATAAACAGTAGTAAGACATCAGTTAGATTAGATTCAGTTCTCTTAATTGGAATCTTTTGGCTTCAAAATCCAGGAAACTGAAAATAAAGAGTATCAGAACAGTGGGAGCGGTTGACCTTGAATGGTACTTACTAATAAGAACTTACAAGATGACAGCCATTCTTTATTTGACGAAACTCTTTAACTGATCTAAATTTAAAGCTTATACGGAAACTGGTATATGTATTTTTCAAATATATTATATAATTATATAAACCAGTTGTTAATAACATCTTTCTCAATATTTCTTAAGGTTTTAAGACAAAAACTCTTCAAAATTTCGAAAAGAATCGTAATATCTCCATTATTATGTACCAATAGCAACACGAGTAAATATTTTAGAAATATTAGGGTCATTTACAATCAATGTTTGTCCAAACATATTTTTTCTATATGACTTTTGGTTTCCAGATGACAGGCGTACACAGTTTGAACTAGTAATAATTCCACGATAACTGTGATCACTTACCGTATTCCTTTCGTGTTTTATTTTTGTTACGGCTATAATATTAACTATGCGAGCCAACATTGAGAGTAATTATTTCACTTACTGTTGTACAAACCAAAAATAAAATACTAAATATACATCTTCAGTTTGAACACTCGACATGGTGGGGGGTGCCTCAATATTCATATTTCTCGCTTGACTGATTCAAAACGTGGAATTTCTGTTTTTAAGATAGTTCCATCTCGGTTTTTAGAGCCTTTTTCTGCCCCTCCTCGTAGACCTGCTTGAGCTTTTTTCAGGGAACAAAACAAGGTTGGAGAGTCAGTATATTAAATAATGGTGATACAATACTGATTATACAAGTGGAATGGTCACAGGACAGGATTAGAAACTTACACCAAAACTCAGACCCTAATTGCGAATCACCTAGATCTCTGTCCCTGTTAATTACCATCGCGTTGAATTCAATAATCATATAAGCAAAGTATGTTGTTCGTATGTTATTTCCTTATAGCCATACTTTACTTTGAGAAAATGGTATAGACTTTTGACAAACGGAGAACAAGGTTAAAACTAAAACATCATAACAAGTTTGAACCAAAAATATTAACGTAAACACTGAAGCATTAAACCGAAAATTACTTACTACAAAATAATATTATTAAACGGTTATCAGAATTGTAATGTGCCGTCATTAAGAGGAAAATGGACCGAACTGATTAAACTACAAAAAAGTAAACAAGCTTTGAAGTCAATCAGCCGTGGTTGCCGAGTCGAGTGACCTCAAACCACAGCCGAGGTTTTGTAGTCACGTGAATTGTGACATGGCCAACCTCAGGTGCCCTCAGGTTTACGTTTCAATAAACATCTAAGAGAGTTTGAACACTCCCAATTTTCCATCCTATTCTATTTTGAGATATATATTATATTTCTAGTATGCTTTCTAGTGAATTAGTTAAAATTAGAACCCTCTTTCCTTTAACAAAATTATAATGGAGAAATTTTACCATAAATTTTTATGTTTTGATAATTATGCTCCTGTTAGAGGTCACAAGACAAATACGAAATAGTTTAAAGTCAAGCAGATAGCTTTGAAATGTATGCAAATTTTTCTAAAGTAGGATACGAAGCAAGATATATTGGTAATGATAGATTAATAATGTTTTTCTTATTGTTATAGAAATTTTTTCTTTTAATGCCCTAACTTAAATTTAAAGTACAATTTATTGGGAAAACTTACACAGTAAAACACATGCACGAGGCGAGGCAGGAAACAATCTCATTGAAAGACTTGTATAATTATATAATTACAATTTTTAGAGATCTATCTTTTAAATTTATTAGAGCATTCGCGGTCTAATGAAAATACATTTCTTTTTTTTTTTATTAAAGTAAAAAGTATAACAAACAGCTTCTTGGAGTGGCTGAAATGTTACATAAAAATGTATACTTGATCTCCTATACTTATGAATTTAATAAACATGATAATTAACAATAATATTAATCAATTTGCATATATTTAAAAACACAATTTCACATTGAACAATTATAAGGCCTATACTTGAATCAGCCATTAGAATTATCTTTTGTCTACGTTAGTTCTTAAATGTCTCTTTAAGCTTAAATCTAATAACTTGTAAATACGGTTGGTATCCTGATTAGTTCATAACATTGATTCTTCCTTCCAAGTTCTCCATAAAATAAGTGTCATAGTTTTCAAATTATGGTATTAACAATTAAATGTGTGACTTCTTATCACATTTTAAATATACCACAAATACGTCCCCTGAGTGCTGAATTCGTACTTATGATTTTAAGGCACTAGCTGTGACACAAGTAACGTAATCCTACATCGTCGGTTACAAGATGGCAATGCTCTAGCATGGAATGTACATATGGTCTGTGTTTTACAGAATACTATAACAGTTGACTAAGAGCAACTGTTACGGGAAAATTACAAATCATCGTTTAACAAAGATATAATGGCACTAGAGATGGAATTTACATACATTCAATTTTATCAAGAATACTATACATTTAATTATAGCACCACTACATGTGGAAAGAAAAACCATCATCGTTTACAAGATACAATGCACTAGAAATGAAATTTAAATATTATCAGGTTTTATACAGAATACTATAAAATTGGTTATATCACCGTTACGAGAAATAAAAATCATTTCTTAAAGATAATATGCACTAACATTGGAGATTTAAATACTCTCTATTTTATACAAAATACTATATAAAGTTTGATTATAAACGCCGGTATAGAGAAAGATCATTGAAGATGAGTATCAAAGCATATTAATAAGTAATAAACCAACCCTAATGTAATTTATAAAGTACTTTGTGCCTTAGGGCTTTGTGATACAAGTATCTAAAAGATGATGAGAAAAAATCCCTTTTGAATTTAAAATTTCTTTCCGAAATTTTTGAGTTTTTAACTCCATTTGAATTGTGTGAAAAGTTTAAAATCTGAAACTTAAATTAGTTTCAGCCAATAAAATAGAACAGGGTCGAAGGTCTCTTCACGAGTGCACTGTACATGTATCGCCATCCCTACATATCAATCACGCCAAAACGGTGAGCGACATAATCAGCCTCGTGATGTCTATACGTCTGGTATACTCCGCAAAATGTATAATACAAATAAAAAGCTAACTAACATAAAACACGTGGTGCTGGTCGTATTTCAAATTGGTTTCATTAATCATTGTTGATATTAACCCTGAGAGCGAGTGTGTCCCTGAAAACTTATTACGTAAGAAGTTCATAGAAACTTGTATATATGAATATGCTTATTTTACACTGTAAAATTAGATTAAATAACGGTAGAGAAAATACCGATTTTTATTTAAAATAATGCCTTTGTGCACGCTGAAAATGTACCAACCCATCGTGTCCATGTATTATAATTTTATGAAATGCTGGGAAGAGTAGAGCTAGGTATATTTACATCGCTGATATTTTGAATTTGTTAAAGGCTACACCAAAGAGTATAAAAAACTTTTATAAAAGGTTCACTTAAGTTCTTAAAAATAAAGATATGTATATCAGATAATTTTTAAATCTCTTAACTTCTAGTGTCATTTACACGACAAATTCTATCTGCTAATCTATTAAAATGTACATCACCATGTCTAGCAAGACCACATCAGTTAGGCTACATAGTCTATTTATACAATTTTCCCAAATTTTGCAAATTAAAACCTATTTAAAACAAACGTAGTATTGGAAAACGACACTTGAATAAATTACGCACAAAATTACGAAACATCATAAATTAAATATTGTTAACTGTATATGACAGATTTGTTGTTTGTGATTTTTTGGCGGACTGACCGTATTAACTTTACTTGTGTCATTAAGAACAAAATATAAAATTAAGTATCAATGTAAATTAATAAAGCAATAAAATATGGCAAGGTTATAAGGAACAACTCTTACTTGACCAATAGATTTGATAAGTAATTTGTTACGTTTAAAAATGAAACCTTCAAGACGAGGTTTGTACTTTCTATAACAGAATTCTAAGGTAACGACACGGATAAGATAAAGGTTTAGTGGGAAACCCAGCGGGAGATTACTCTGGCACTCAGCTGTTATCTCAGTCTTAGGAATGGCCTTGTGGAACAATTAGTCTCATTGTCCTCCAGATATAGAACTGGAGGTGATCAAGCTTTTGGTTTCGTTGAGAGATAAGATAAACATCTTCACGAACTTCAACTGAAATATATTATATTACGTCAATCAATGTTCTATACTATCGAATTTTTAGTTGAAACGAACCACCTCACTGTCAATATTTCAATCAAATGCAAGTAGGCTAATTACGTCTACCTTGGAAAAGCTCTGTTACACTCTGTATTCAATGTTTTCCTCTTGTTTTTTCTCTGCCACTAAAATACCTTAGCATCAAGTCAACCTGTTCACATTCCATAGAAACAAAACCCGAATAGGCAGTAATTGTTTATCGTATTTAATCTGGGTTGTAATAACCGAAATGCTCTTACGTGTTTCTTATGATAAGGACGAAACTTTTAAATTAAAATAGCCTTTGAGCTTCCAGTAGTCTTTGGGATGGAAATTTAATTTTCTGGCTGTAATAGCCGAAGATTTATTTATTTAAAAAAAAGTATTAATTTGGATTAATTCTCACTGGTAGAAATATTTTCAACTTATTAATTTACTGCATTATTATTATACGCTAAAACATTCAACTATTAACACTGTGTTCTGATTAATAGCAACAACACAAGAGGATACATTCAAATGTGATACAAGTCTAGACGCAATTACTTTCTGTTCGGTAAAACTACTCAGTAACTACGTTGAAGTTATATTTAAGTTACTGACAATCTCCAAAAAGTAAATGTTTGTAGATTAGTACGTGTAAAATTTACGGTTCAGTAAGAAATCCGCCATCCTGTGTTAATACCGATTTAAACCAATTCGATATTTAAAAATAAGTTGACTTTAACATGTATCTTATAAAATATTCGCCTGCGATTCATTTTGGTACACATGAGTCAAATCTTAAAATTACTGTGAGGAAATTGATAACGCTGTGATATTTTTTGAATATCCCAATATACGGTACATTTATAAAAATGTGTTGTGGTAGTCAAACATCTTCCAATCAAACCGTAGTGATGTAGGGGCAAGGCTTCGGCTATCTAGAACTTTCTTCAGGTCACTTATTCAATTCCGAGGGAGGCCAGGGTTAAAATGTTCAAATTGGTTTTTGTGCAGCTTTCACTTGACAAGTTTTAAGCATAAACAACTTTATATGTCATTCGCCTTGAAAAATTGCCCACACAGGTATTGTTTATATACATATTATTGTTCTCGAATACATTCCTTGGTGGAGAATAAATGCACATAATTAACACTACCAAAATATACTGTTATAATACAAAAATTGATATGGTAAGTAATGGCCCTCATAAACCGCCGTGCTCCTTGGTATATCAGATGTTGGGTTAGTTGGAGTTTCCCCAGCCGATAACCAGTGTCATTCAGTAGTATTTTTTTGTTTAAATTGGATAAATATAACAGAATATTCGGCAATGTCCGGATCTTTTTAACTGGTAAGTAATAAAAACTAAACACATTACTTTTAGAGATACGAAACATGCCATTGTTGCGGGATTTAGAAAACCTAAGATATAGAATTAAGCATGCAAAAAAATTAATTGTCTCCCCTTTATTAGGTGACAAATATGCCAAAAATCATTATTTGTAAAAAAACCTTGACAATAAATTGTTTTACACTTAGGTGTTCTTGGAAAAAAGTGTTTACATAATATTAGTAAAAATTTAAAACACAATATTATACTACAAGATGTCTATTAGTGATCTGAATCTGTTGGACGCGTATACATCTTGAGGATAGCAAACCTAGGCATAAATATGCAGCCTTTTGTTTTGTGTATCATGTAAAATAATATATTAACTCAATAGGTACAGGATGGTAAATAAACTTAAGTAACTACCACATTTCTCATACATAAAACTAACCTTTACCTCAAACTAAAATCACAAATGCCACCCAGATATTGTAGCCTTAAGTTTACTGCTAATTATGCTGCAGTTACGTTTATTATTGTGTTTTATAAATATTAATTGGTGTACTATTATTTTAACTGGAATAAAATATAAACTTTTACTGATTATTGAAATAGCTTAAATTTAAGTAGTATTTGATAGCTATGGTAATATAAATGTGCTTCATAAAGCAGAGTAAAAGCATATCCCAACTGTATATTGTAATTCATATATAATACAATTTAAAAATGAATAAAAATATTACATGTAAAGGAATACATTAGTTTATGTTCGATGTATACTTAATTAGAGGATGGCAAGAATGTTAATTTTACTAACAAGAGTAGACGACTAAGTTCCTCTCAGCTAAAGTAGAATAATTAGCTAAAGCTCTGTGAGCTTAAAGATGTGGTTTATACATGAGCGCAGCCTCCTCGTGCTCTACTCTGCCTGAGGTTCTTACTAAATTTTAATCTTTACTGTACCAGTATATTGTATAACAAAATTGGTTTCTATTTGCATAATGGAGTGTTGAATAAGATGGCATCACTTTTATTACACAACACAAAAGAGTTATTTTCAAAGAGATTATATAATAAATAATTTTTCTGTACGTTACTTCTTTATCAAATTTGGTGTATTTTGTACAGCTCTGAAGTATGATTACTTCACTTCATAGTTTTTCATGATATTTCAACTTTTTAAATTTTTTCTTTACTAGAACGCTGTTTAGGATAAAAGATTCCTTTGAAATATATGGGTAATCTTAAAGATATTTAAATTTTAAGCCATGCACATTGCTTCTTCCTATAATAGTCCTTATTTTAATTCATTAACCGACCTGTGGTTGTATGTGTTACTAAGGTGAATAGATAGTTTTGTTTTTTGGACAGAACCGATTGAAATTACTGTTTTTATAGTAACTATATATTAATTATCACCTGGGCGTTTCCGACGCCTATTATCCCGTAATATCTCTTGGTATCTCTCTTTTTATATGTATTGCAAACAATATCTTGTAAATTGAGCTATATTTTTCACGAAATTCAAACTTTTACAAAGAATATCTAATACAGCATCCTTAATAAAATTCAATGATTGTGCATATTCTAGAATGAGATTGGCCAGAGCTTTAATGAAGTATAATTCTCTGTAGAATACATCGATAGCGAATTGAGCTTTATTAATTGCATTAAAACTTGGTTTGTGTTATTACCTAAAACAATTAGAAACTTTCCTCTTCACTATGGTTTGCAACTGTATGTTTTGTACAGAGTATCTCGAGAACTAATCAAACTATGGACTTAAAATTTCACTTAGTAACTTCATTGAGAGTATCTATTTAGTTGATGGTGCATGTCTTCTCCTAAGTAAGGAATTTTACTTAGCGTTAGCGTACTTTAACCGCCCCGCTGAACTAAAATAAAACCCATAAATGTAGATAAAATAACATTTTTAGATAGGAAATATATTGAATTAGATGATAGCTCGTAATGGCGATATTTTGGTGGAGTGGATAAAAACCTATAACTCTGGGGAATACCTCCATGAATTAAATGAGCAACATAAATTTGGGGCTTGTATTTGAGAATTAACGGTTATGATACCGAGATTTGTGAATATGTAAGTAACTGGATGTAAATAACTATACAATACCTTAATATCTATAAAACAAAGACTTATATATTACTATCAAATCGTTTAACGGACGCCTCGTTGCGAAGAAAAATCTATTATTTTTATATTAAAAGCTATATTTTGTTCACTTTATCCTCGTTCACCGAACATAACATTCCAATCCCATCATATATCTAAGCATCTACAAAATCAGTGGTGATTCCTGTGAAAAATACCTCTCCAAATGCAAATATTCGATTACTAGGGGTTAGGGTATGATGGATTCTATCAAGGAGTCTAGTCTGGAGATACAAATAATATTCACTCTGAAATAGGAGAATATGATTTATGACACACCTTAAGTATAAGACTTCCTAAATGTTTTCATTCATAGGTTGCTTATACTACTGAAGAATACGTAAATATGGCAATTCTTATAATTAATGAATTTTGATGCACAGCTCCCTCAATTTAGAAACCGGCAGTATTTAATTTTTCACTAAATAATGTTAACTCTTTATTCTGTCATGCACCAATTTTAGTCAATTTTTTAAATACTTTTCAGATGGGTATCAAGTTATCAGACAGACAAAAAATAAATTTTCCAGATTACAAAATTACAGAATTACTTAACACTCATGTAATAATAGAAACACTTTCTAAACACAAGTATTTTTATCCACCGTAATCTACTCTTGCTTTGTTTGTCTGTTTGTGCTGAGGTTATTTATCATTCCCTAACGCAGCTAATAGATTGCTTTTAATTAACGAACCCCAGTGGGAACCTTATCAGTATCGGGAAGGGAATTAAATGGCTGGTGAGTAATGTTCCAGTATATCACCTTGGTGTTATTCTTGTGGCCAGACTGCTGGATAACACTTATCCGTACTTATTTTATGTTTCATAAGACTGGTGTAACATTACTAGTATTGTAATAACTGATATTAGAAAACCTATCACCACAACAATCACGGGAATTGTCTTCATTAATAATTCATTATAGTTATCTACTAAGTAGTTAGGTCATGAACCCTCCCACAAGAAAAAAATATTTTCCATTTATAACAGCTATATAAATATATATATGTGTGTGTTATATAAAAATATATATATATATATATATATATATATAAATATAATATTTTTACATAATAATTACATTCTTATCTTAGCTATTTTGGTTGGTTTTAGTAGTGTAGAGCAGAAAAAATATAATTTGATATAATAATAGATTTAGGCTTCTAGACCATTTTCAAATCAATCAATTTATCAAATCAATTTCATAAATCTTCAATATTAAAAAATTAGTTTGCGAGACTACATGGTAAAACATTCGGTGTTAACTGCTGGACTGATACTATAATACATTGTAAAATATAAGAAATATATCAAATATTACATACGAACCATATCCGAGATGTATATCTATGTAGAGGACGTGTTATTGAGAGCTAATATTTATTTTAGAGCGGCTAATCTGTGAACCGCATTAGTTGATATTGAATACATGATTCCGATCACTGTACAATATTGGCGTCTGACGTCACACATCCATACATATTTAGAATACAGAGTTATGGGAACTCGACATATTATTGAGCCTCAATATTTGATAGTGCGGCTAATCCTGAACCGTATTTGTTGGTATTGATTACATGATCCCGTCACTGAAACTGTAAGATAATACCAATATTGGCGTCTGACGTCACACATCCATACATATTTAGAATACAGAGTTATGGGGACTCGACCTGTTATTGGAGCCTCAATATTTGATAGAGCGGTTAATCTCTGAACCGTATTTGTTGGTATTGATTACATGATCCCGTCACTGAACTGTAGATATATCAATATTGGCGTCTGACGTCACACATCCATACATATTTAGAATACAGAGATTATGGGGACTCGGTGTGTTATTTTAGACTCAATATTTGATAGAACGCGCTAATCGTGAACTGCATTTGTTGATATTGGATAGATGATCCGATCACTGTACTGTAGACCTATCAATATAAGCGTCTGACGTCACACATCCATACATATTTAGAATACAGAGTTATGGGGACTCGATGTGTTTATTTAGCCACATTATTTGATAGAGCGGTTGATCTGTGTACCATATTTGTTGGTATTGGATAGACAATCTCGTCACTGCTTACTAGAACTTTAAATATTGGCGTCTGTCGTCAGACATTCATATGGTACAAATAACTAAATGGAAAGTATTTCTAGTGTAGTTTTAAATCTTGTATACAAATATTGAACATATCATTAATTTTCATGGCGATTCATATATATGAAGCTTAATTATGACATTAAATGATATTTTGTACGCAAGTTCTGATATTTACTGAGCAACTTGGATCTCGTCATTGCAGTGGTACTAGTCACCGTATTTATTTATTATGGAAATATAACCAGTGTTGAGTGACTAGTGCCACTGTTAAAAATATTTAATTTATTTTCCGAACAGCTTTGCTAGCAGTGTTAGATGTAAAAGCCTAAATATTAACTAATTCTGTTAGAGTGAGCAACACAAACCACTAGTTGATTATAACTTAACTAATGGTTAGCCAACATCAGTTTATTTACTCAGTCTGTAATTTAATCTTGCCGGTTTCATTTGTGTATTCCACACTGTAAGTGTAATTGAATAGTTGTTGATATATTTACCTCGAGGGTAAACTATTACAACTGGAATGAGTTAAACTGGTTTAATTTGTATTCCTCGTTAATGAATGTTGATTACTCGACATTATTATGTACATCTATATTATGTACTGATCATTAAAATATGTTAAGTTATGGCTCTTTAGTGTTGAGCCTTATCGAAATCTACCACTCGAGGGGCTGGAAAAATATTGTTTTTCTCTGCCTATCTGTTTGATGGTCTGTTAGCCATCTTATGAACAAAATGACCTGTAAATTCAAAATTCTGCAAAACCTTCATTTTTCCAACATTGATTTAGAAGAAACTCCACAGAAGTTGGCACGATGGTAACGAAAAAATCGCAGAATAAATTAGTTTTCCAACCTAACCGAGTACAATCAATATGATGCCACTTTTTTGTGTGGCAATAATAACACTTACTGCAAAGTGACTTATAGACCTTGCAATTAATACTGAATCTCAGTGAAGGCTGCTATGCGGGCTATGCGGTACGCGTGTGAGGTCCTACTAAGTTGTTCTATTATTCTAAATAATATAGATACTATAACAGGTGTCTTAAAATTCCCACTCCTTCCCCCCCCCCCTCCTATTAACTTTCTTTATGAATTGAGATGGAGCATTTTAGGGGATCTTTATATGACCCCACTGAGGAGATGTTTAAGTATGACGATTTTTGACTCAAAAGTGGGGTATTTTGGGGTAAGTCAAAATTTGTATATACGAACCCCTAGCAAGTGACCTCATTTACATGTAAAACAGATTATTTTTAGACGATGGATTCCTATACACCCTACACACACATATACACATGAATAATACCAGCAGTACCAAGGAGGCATCAAAGGATCATGTTTTAACAAAACTCACTTAAGTGAATTCATTGATGTCAAGGAAGGAAATTAAAAATAATAACGACATTATATTATTCAATTTTTCTTCCATTACTATTTATATCCTCTGCTGTGACTCTTCGTTGACTCTTCGTCTGTGTTACAATATATATATATATATATATATATATATATATATATATATATATATATATATATATATATATATATATATATATGAGAAATTTCCTCGAAGTTTCCAGAAGAGGTTTTCGATAGGTTTAAAAGCTTAACAATGATATGAGTATTTTTTTTATTAAATCTAACATCTTACCTGTATTATTTATTGAAATAGATGATCAAAACTCTAACCATATTCGAGGAATATATCACCGTAAGAAAGATAAAATTCCTGAGGAAAATCGTGTAATAGCTAATAATGCATTTGGTATTTAAATGGAATCTATTTAAAACTGTGTGTAATGTGAATTATGAACGCTTGTAAATTATTCAAAAATGAAACCCTTTATGCAGTATGAAATCTTTAAAATGTTCCAGGAAGAACCCTTAATAACAGCTCGGCTTTTGATGCTGGATACCTTAGTAGTTCTAAGAAATAAATATTCATCTCATCCCACTATCTCCCCCTTTTCCCTGCTAAAATTCCTTACAATGAAAAGAAAATTAAATATTCATTTTCTAACTACTATTAAACTCAATCATAAAAAACATTCTTTTTTTAATATCTACAAGTAAGTATTTTTTAAATACTCTTGATAAATTTGTTTATTATTAACGTAATACGTTTTTAAAATGAGACCATATAATAAAGCCATAATAGACTTTTCGGATAAAATTGTATGTTTCATTATTGTTGCTGCTAAATCGAAACAGTGTTTATTGCAGCTGAAATTCACTACCAACATTTTTATGTAGTTTTAAAAACGCTCAATACCTAGATATAAATAATTATTCTGTCAAAGTATGATATATTTTTACGTTAGTTTAAATTATGTGGTAATAACTCGTGTTTTAAAGTTTAACGTTTAATAGAAATTAATTTTCACGATTTTAATATTATTGTTTTAGAATTTACATGATAGGGACACCGAAGTTAAGGTTAAGGTTGATTTTTTTACAATCTTGTATGATAAATACTAATACTTTTTTAAAGAGATTTATTGAATAATATTAGTTAGATAAAGTTAGAGACAAAGTATTTGAATTACCAATCTGTTTAACTTTCACTCAGTAAAGTTTTTAATTTGTTCAAACATTTAATAAAGGTCAATCAACTCAAGGTTTACCTTCGAGGTAAAATTTGCCTTTTTTGGATAAAATTTAACTAAAAAAATTAACAATAGACGAAATATATGCTGCATTTTCTTATTATATTTATAAGGGCCTCCTCATATTTAACTTGTAGTTTTTATATTGAAATAAATATTTAAAACCATAAGTGGGAATTACCTTCATTTAAAAAATTTCATATTGTGTATTATCAGAAACATTTATTTAACTGAAATGAAAAATAACACCTCTGCCAACCAAATGGTAAAATAATAAGCAATGTAGCCTCTTTAAAAAATATCAATTTACAATTTATTGTATCTTTTATTTCAATCCAAAGGACCGTATTAATATTTATATCCATAACGATAAGTTATGGATATAACCTAGCTTATCTATTAAAGCCTCTTTCGTTTTAAATACTTTAAAGGGAAAGGTCCAAACGAAAATGTTTGCGATTTAATTATCTTCACTCAGGTTTGATTTAATTATCTACACTATTTTCTCGACGTTATCATGTTGGGGTATGGTTTCTTCAGAGAAACTGTCTTGAGATAATAATACAAAAAATCATTATTATAAATAATGAGCAGTTATTATACTACAGGTAATTAACCAGACTGGACCCTTTAATCACTGCCCCTAATTGAGGTGATGAATTTATCTTTAATGTAATATTAGCTAAATTAGAGAATTTGCATGAAGGATGAAGCCAGCTCATCACAAAACTCATTCTTACAAAATTGTGCACAAATGAAGATCTCATCTAATTCCAATCCTATAAGGAAATGTTTGCTAGATACATCCTTCATTGAAAGGATTCACCAAAGGTCAGCCAAATGCCAAGGATGCTCATGAAACATTTCAAGACAATAGTTCAATTATACTCTTGAGTAATAGAATTTGCTAATGGTGAGCCAAATCCTATAGAGGGTCATCCATTATCCCCTAAGTCGATAATAGCTATGTAGAAAAGAATTTTCATGAAAAGTGTTATACGTTAATTTAAACTTTTGTGATCATATAATTGTAGTTCACATCCATTGTGTGGTCCTGAAAATGAAGATTTAAAAAATGTTAGTCCCTCCAAGTCAAATTTTCTTGAAGAATTAATTTTCTAGTTTGACAGTAATTATCACGATCAAGACAAAAACTGTTAAAATTCCAGATCGAGTCAAGACATGTTCGCAGCTAGACGCGTTGCTGCATGCTCGCCACCCGCGCATGCGCACCAACTCAAACAGACGGAGCGACCATCTAAGTCTTCGAGTTACGATCAAAACGTTAAGACATAAGGATTGCCGATATCTTACCTTTAATTGCTACTGGTGGATATTATATGTACTGTTTATTCGCAAAAGGAAAGGATTATATAATGTGTTCGTTATTAAGTACTGAATACCTTATTCTGTTGTCTACCTTTACTTATTCGTTTTACGAATCAAACACATGTACATTGTTCTGGTTGTTATTGTACTCTTACTTCTCTTACTGTCTTACTTATCCTATGGTAGCTGGACCGTCACTCTTGTGATTTCTCAGTTATGGCAGCTATCGAAGACCAAACAATGGCAATGGGAAAATTTTAATTAAATCAGTTTACAAACAATTGCGCACGTACCTATGACACTTTAAAAGTGTGACTTAACAACACATGGTGTGGCGTACTCTATCTTCTACTGTATGTAGGCAATCTACAGAGTAGCAAGAAGCTAAAATACACAGAATACATTATCCGATATGGAGTTCAAAAATGCACTTGTTTCTTAAACGTAGGGAACTTCCATATATTTTGATTTATTAGAATAGAATGGAATTCATTCATTCACCAATCATACATGCATTTGGCCCCGCTGCGTTAGAACTTGTCAAGGCGGTCCACTAATGCTAGTTTTTTATATGCTAGTCGAAAAGTACTTGCAAATTATTATTATACAATTTAAGTGCTAGAAAATTACAATCTATGCAGTCTACTTGTGGCCCAAGTGGGCAAATCCATGATAACAATCAAAAAGAAGCTACTGATGTGTACATCTTACCTGCTGTCACCAATAAAACTACTCTAACACCACCTGCAAATCGTAGCGGTGTTATATTGTAGTTCTAAATAACTGTTATAGCATAAATTAATTTTACTTATAATGATTTGATATAAGAATCATGCGAGGGTATACCGTATGCAGTTGTGCACGGTCTCCGGTCTCTCCCACTACAAAAAATATCATGAAATTACAGAAATCAGTAAACTTTAGGACTGTTATACTTAAAATTATTTTACATATTCACAACAGTTTACAACATCTTCATTCATAAAAAATTCTGTTTTTACAAAGAGTTCTCCCAATAAACCATGCAAGGCGCATGCGAGAGCTTTCTTATAATTTTATTCTTTTTCCTGCTGACAGTCTCCTAAAGATGACAATAAATTATTTCAGTGAACTTGAATGACATAATAAAACAGTTAATAAATAAATAATTAAATACAGTAAACAGCTATAAAAGTAGATTTGAAATATGTGGAAACATCCATAGCATATTTTCACAGATACATGCAATAAACAATCAATTAAATAGCAATCGTAAACAACTCAAATGGCAGAAACGTTTATTCAATGGTAAGGAATGATATTATAGTGCAATAATATGTGCTCTAATTAAATATGTCACTCGCGTGTTTGCCGAGGGAAACAAGTATTCAGAAGGGTCTTATATTTAAACAAATAAAGGCGATAAAATATATAGGGCAACAACTTTGTAAATAAATACCAACTATATAAATCTGATACAAGGATCTGTGTATAATATTTATAGACTTTAAAAAAGCATACGATAGTAACTCTAGAAGTAGTCTATGGAATATTTTGAAAAGGTTTAGTATCCCAAATAAACTGATAAGTCTAGCAAGACTCTGTGTAAGCAGCTCCAAAGGAAAATTACAGGTGGGAAAGGAGTACACAAACTTGTTTAATATAAATACAGGAGTGAGGCAAGGTGATGGAATATCACCAATTCTATTCAACTTTGCTCTGGAAGAAGCACTAAAAAAGATAAAGGGGATGCCTGAAGGAGTAAAATTAGGAGATAAGTTCAATATCCTGGCATTTGCAGATGATGTAGCCATTCTAGCTGAGAGAAAGAGGGACTTAAACAGACTAGTAGTAGTTTGCCTTTTTAGTTGAGGCTGCAAAAGTAGGATTACAAGTAAAAAGAAGACAAGACGCAATACATAAAAATAAGCAGAAGAATGGAACAGGAAGGAGAAAAGCTAGAAGTACTCAACCATGATTTCAAGGCTACAAAGGAATTTAAGTATTTTAGGAGTGACGATAACACATGACAATAGAGAAGAAGTTGAAGTCCAATGTAGATTAGCAGCAGCAGATAGAACATACTGGAGCCTTTCAAAACTTCTCAAAAGCAAAACTATTAATGAGAAAGTTAAATTAAGAATTTACAAAACCATGATCTTACCAGTTTTGATGTACGGGTCAGAAGTTTGGGCACTCACAAAGAAATCCCAAAAAAGTTAATAACCTTTGAAAGCAAAATACTAAGAAGAATTTTTTGGACCAGTTCAAGAAGGAGACATATGGCGGATCAGGAAGAACAGAGAACTAAGAGAAATATACCAAAATCCCGATGTGATTGAACTGATCAGGAGTAAAAAGAATGAGATGGATGGGCCATGTTGCCCGTAGGGGAGAAGATAAAATGATAAAGAAGGTGTGGCGAGGGAAACCAGAGGGAGTGAGGCCATTGGGCAGACCTAGGATGCGATGGAGAGATCAGGTGGAGAAGGATTTAAGAACGATTGGCGCTACACTGGAAGTGGCTCAAGATAGAAGAAGTTGGAAAGGCATTGTTGGCGAGGTCAAAAACCATCTGGGTTTAGACTGGCCACAGGAGTAAGAGTAAGTAAGTATATAAATCTGAAAGATAACAATATTCCATATATATGTAACAATTAACAAACAACTATATAATCTGTCAAGTAAAAAAATTCATTGTGTTTGTCCTTAATAAATT
>NW_025779455.1:0-31609 GCF_021130785.1 Homalodisca vitripennis
TTTTGGCTGTGTCATACTGATTGGATAGGACTGTTTGGGGTAGCTCAAATCAACTGGAAAGGGTTTTGACTTCAGAAAAGAGCTGTAACCATCTTGAAATTGAAAAAAAGAGATCTGTGAGAAGCATTTGGGAGCTTAGATTATTGACTTTACCCTCCCTTATATCTGTGGTCGCTCTGTACTGCAGGCAAGGTGCACTTTGACTCAAGAGATGTTCACTCATATGATACTAGAGGTAGGGACACACAGATTCAACCACACAGAAGTACAGCCTTTGAACCTGGGCACTAATATGTTGTCAAAGTAATCATTCCTCAACCAAATAAACTAACTGTTTCATGTCGTTTAAACATCTTTTGCCATGGCTTTTTACGATTGACGTTTTACAATACGCCCGCACATAGTAACCCCCTACCGATGTTTGTTGAGAGTGTGATTGTGAGCATGATTGAATTGATGTGTATTTTGGTTGAGCTAGTGATAATGCCTGACAAATTGACTTGCAACAATTGCAAAATTTACTAATGATAAAATTTATTTATGTTTGACCATGGGTCTGTACCTGAGAGACTGCACAATGTTTGCACCATAGATTGTTACCTGAGTGACTGCACAATGTTTGCACCATGGGATTGCTACCTGAGAGACTGCACAACACAATGTTTGCACCATGGCTTGTTACCTGAGGGACCGCACAAGACAATGTTTGCACCATGGGTTGCTACCTGAGAGACCGCACAATGTTTGCACCATAGATTGTTACCTGAGTGACTGCACAATGTTTGCACCATGGATTGCTACCTGAGGGACTGCACTATGTTTGCACCATAGATTGTTACCTGAAAGACTGCAACAATGTTTGCTTCATGGCTTGTTACCTGAGGGACCGCACAACACAATGTTTTGCACCATGGGTTGCTACCTGAGAGACCGCACAACAATGTTTGCACCATGGCTTGTTACCTGAGGGACCGCACAAGACAATGTTTGTACCATGGGTTGCTACCTGAGAGACTGCACAATGTTTGCACCATGGCTTGTTACTTGAGGGACCGCACAACACAATGTTTGCACCATGGCTTGTTACTTGAGGGACCGCACAACACAATGTTTGCACCATGGCTTGTTACTTGAGGGACCGCAAATTACAATGTTTGCACCATGGGGTTGCTACCTGAGAGACCGCACAATGTTTGCACCATAGATTGTTACCTGAGGGACTGCACAATGTTTGCACCATGGCTTTGTTACCTGAGGGACCGCACAACACAATGTTTGTACCATGGGTTTGCTACCTGAGAGACCGCACAATGTTTGCACCATAGATTGTTACCTGAGGGACCGCACAAGACAATGTTTGCACCATGGGTTGCTACCTGAGAGACCGCACAATGTTTGCACCATAGATTTGTTACCTGAGAGACTGCACAATGTTTGCACCATGGATTGTTACCTGAGAGGACTGCACAATGTTTGCACCATGGCTTGTTACTTGAGGGACCGCACAACACAATGTTTGCACCATGGGCTTGTTACCTGAGGGACCGCACAATGTTTGCACCATAGGTTGGTTACCTGAGAGACCGCACAATGTTTGCACCATGGATTGCTACCTGAGAGACTGCACAATGTTTTGCACCATGGTTTGCTACCTGAGAGACCGCACAATGTTTGCACCATGGGATTGTTACCTGAGGGAACTGCACAATGTTTGCACCATGGATTGTTACCTGAGAGACTGCACAATGTTTGCACCATGGGTTGCTACCTGAGAGACTGCACAATGTTTGCACCATGGGTTGCTACCCTGAGAGACTGCACAATGTTTTGCACCATGGTCTTGTTACCTGTAAGAGACCGCACACATGTTTGCACCATAGAGCTTGTTACTTGAGAGAACCGCACAAATGTTTGCACCCTAATTGCTACTGAGGGGACTGCACATTGTTTGCACCATGATTGCTACCCTGGGAGACCGCACCATGTTTTTGCACCATGGATGTGCTACCTGAGAGACCTTGCACAATGTTTTTGCACCATAGATTGTTACCTGAGAGACTGCAAAATGTTTGCACCATGGGTTGCTACCTGAGAGACCGGCACAATGTTTGCACCATGGCTTGTTACTTGAGGGACCGCAAATTACAATGTTTGCACCATGGGTTGCTACCTGAGAGACCGCACAATGTTTGCACCATGGATTGCTACCTGAGGGACTGCACAATGTTTGCACCATGGCTTGTTACCTGAGGGACCGCACAAGACAATGTTTGTACCATGGGTTGCTACCTGAGAGACCGCACAATGTTTGCACCATAGATTGTTACCTGAGGGACCGCACAAGACAATGTTTGTACCATGGGTTGCTACCTGAGAGACCGCACAATGTTTGCACCATAGATTGCTACCTGAAAGACTGCACAATGTTTGCACCATGGGTTGCTACCTGAGAGACCGCACAATGTTTGCACCATGGCTTGTTACCTGAGAGACCGCACCATGTTTGCACCATGGATTGCTACCTGAGAGACCGCACCATGTTTGCACCATGGGTTGCTACCTGAGAGAACGCACCATGTTTGCACCATGGATTGTTACCTGAGAGACTGCACAATGTTTTGCACCATGGATTGCTGCCTGAGAGACCGCACCATGTTTGCACCATGGGTTGCTACCTGAGAGACCGCACCATGTTTGCACCATGGATTGTTACCTGAGAGACCGCACCATGTTTGCACCATGGGTTGCTACCTGAGAGACCGCACCATGTTTGCACCATGGATTGTTACCTGAGAGACTGCACAATGTTTGCACCATGGATTGTTACCTGAGAGACCGCACCATGTTTGCACCATGGATTGTTACCTAAAAGACCGCACCATGTTTGCACCATGGATTGCACCTGAGAGACCGCACCATGTTTGCACCATGGGTTGCTACCTGAGAGACTGCACAATGTTTGCACCATGGCTTGTTACTTGAGGGACCGCACAACACAATGTTTGCACCATGGCTTGCTACCTGAGAGACCGCACAATGTTTGCACCATGGCTTGTTACCTGAGGGACCGCACAAGACAATGTTTGTACCATGGGTTGCTACCTGAGAGACCGCACAATGTTTGCACCATAGATTGTTACCTGAGTGACTGCACAATGTTTGCACCATGGATTGCTACCTGAGAGACTGCACAATGTTTGCACCATGGCTTGTTACCTGAGGGACCGCACAAGACAATGTTTGTACCATGGGTTGCTACCTGAGAGACCGCACAATGTTTGCACCATAGATTGTTACCTGAGGGACTGCACAATGTTTTGCACCATGGATTGTTACCTGAGGGACCGCACAAGACAATGTTTGCACCATGGGTTGCTACCTGAGAGACCGCACCAATGTTTGCACCATGGATTGTTACCTGAGAGACTGCACAATGTTTGCACCATGGGTTGCTACCTGAGAGACCGCACAATGTTTGCACCATGGCTTGTTACTTGAGGGACCGCACAACACAATGTTTGCACCATGGATTGTTACCTGAGGGACCGCACAATGTTTGCACCATGGTTGCTACCTGAGAGACCGCACCATGTTTGCACCATGGATTGCTACCTGAGAGACTGCACAATGTTTTGCACCATGGCTTGTTACCTGAGGGACCGCACAAGACAATGTTTGCACCATGGGTTGCTACCTGAGAGACCGCACAATGTTTGCACCATAGATTGTTACCTGAGGGACCGCACATGTTTGCACAATGTTTGTACCTGAAGAGGCACAATGTTGCACCATGTACCTGAGAGACCGCACAATGTTTTGCACCATAGATTGCTACCTGAAAGACTGCACAATGTTTGCACCATGGGTTGCTACCTGAGAGACCGCACAATGTTTGCACCATGGATTGTTACCTGAGAGACTGCACAATGTTTGCACCATGGATTGTTACCTGAGAGACCGCACAAGACAATGTTTGCACCATGGGTTGCTACCTGAGAGACCGCACAATGTTTGCACCATGGATTGTTACCTGAGTGACTGCACAATGTTTGCACCATAGATTGTTACCTGAAGAGACTTGCATCAATGTTTTGCACTCATGGGTTGCTACCTGAGAGACTGCCAATGGTTGCAAACCATGGCTTGTTTACTTGAGGGACCGCACAAGACAATGTTTGCACCATGGTTGCTACCTGAGAGACCGCACAATGTTTGCACCATGGATTGTTACCTGAGTGACCGCACAATGTTTGCACCATGGATTGCTACCTGAGGGACCGCACAACACAATGTTTGCACCATGGATTGTTACCTGAGAGACCGCACAATGTTTGCACCATGGCTTGTTACCTGAGGGACCGCACAAGACAATGTTTGCACCATGGGTTGCTACCTGAGAGACCGCACAATGTTTGCACCATGGCTTGTTACTTGAGGGACCGCACAACACAATGTTTGCACCATGGCTTGTTACTCAGGGACCGCACAACACAATGTTTTGCACCATGGCTTGTTACCTGAGGGACCGCACATTACAATGTTTGCACCATGGGTTGCTACCTGAGAGACCGCACAATGTTTGCACCATAGATTGTTACCTGAGAGACTGCACAATGTTTGCACCATGGCTTGTTACCTGAGGGACCGCACAACACAATGTTTGCACCATGGGTTTGTTACCTGAGGGACCGCAAATTACAATGTTTGCACCATGGGTTGCTACCTGAGAGACCGCACAATGTTTGCACCATAGATTGTTACCTGAGTGACTGCACAATGTTTGCACCATAGATTGTTACCTGAGAGACTGCACAATGTTTGCACCATGGGTTGCTACCTGAGAGACCGCACAATGTTTGCACCATGGATTGTTACCTGAGTGACCGCACAATGTTTGCACCATAGATTGTTACCTGAGAGACTGCACAATGTTTGCACCATGGATTGTTACCTGAGGGACCGCACAATGTTTTGCACCATGGCTTGTTACCTGAGGGACCGCACAACACAATGTTTGCACCATGGCTTGTTACCTGAGGGACCGCACAAGACAATGTTTGCACCATGGGTTGCTACCTGAGAGACCGCACAATGTTTGCACCATAGATTGTTACCTGAGTGACTGCACAATGTTTGCACCATGGATTGCTACCTGAGGGACTGCACAATGTTTGCACCATAGATTGTTACCTGAAAGACTGTACAATGTTTGCACCATGGCTTGTTACCTGAGGGACCGCACAACACAATGTTTGCACCATGGGTTGCTACCTGAGAGACCGCACAATGTTTGCACCATGGCTTGTTACCTGAGGGACCGCACAAGACAATGTTTGTACCATGGGTTGCTACCTGAGAGACTGCACAATGTTTGCACCATGGCTTGTTACTTGAGGGACCGCACAACACAATGTTTGCACCATGGCTTGTTACTCGAGGGACCGCACAACACAATGTTTGCACCATGGCTTGTTAGTTGAGGGACCGCTAATTACAATGTTTGCACCATGGGTTGCTACCTGAGAGACCGCACAATGTTTGCACCATAGATTGTTACCTGAGAGACTGCACAATGTTTGCACCATGGCTTCTTACTCGAGGGACCGCACAACACAATGTTTGCACCATGGCTTGTTACTTGAGGGACCGCAAATTACAATGTTTGCACCATGGGTTGCTACCTGGGAGACCGCACAATGTTTGCACCATAGATTGTTACCTGAGAGACTGCACAATGTTTGCACCATAGATTGTTACCTGAGAGACTGCACAATGTTTGCACCATGGGTTGTTACCTGAGGGACCGCACAAGACAATGTTTGCACCATGGGTTGCTACCTGAGAGACCGCACAATGTTTGCACCATAGATTGTTACCTGAGAGACTGCACAATGTTTGCACCATGGCTTGTTACTCGAGGGACCGCACAACACAATGTTTGCACCATGGCTTGTTACTTGAGGGACCGCAAATTACAATGTTTGCACCATGGGTTTGCTACCTGAGAGACCGCACAATGTTTTGCACCATAGATTGTTACCTGAGTGACTGCACAATGTTTGCACCATAGATTGTTACCTGAGAGACTGCACAATGTTTGCACCATGGGTTGCTACCTGAGAGACTGCACAATGTTTGCACCATGGCTTGTTACTTGAGGGACCGCACAACACAATGTTTGCACCATGGCTTGTTACTTGAGGGACCGCAAATTACAATGTTTGCACCATGGGTTGTTACCTGAGGGACCGCACAAGACAATGTTTGCACCATGGGTTGCTACCTGAGGGACCGCACAATGTTTGCACCATGGCTTGTTACCTGAGGGACCGCACAAGACAATGTTTGTACCATGGGTTGCTACCTGAGAGACCGCACAATGTTTGCACCATAGATTGTTACCTGAGAGACTGCACAATGTTTGCACCATGGCTTTGTTACCTGAGGGACCGCACAAGACAATGTTTGTACCATGGGTTGCTACCTGAGAGACCGCACAATGTTTGCACCATGGCTTGTTACCTGAGAGACCGCACAATGTTTGCACCATGGATTGCTACCTGAGAGACCGCACCATGTTTGCACCATGGGTTTGTTACCTGAGAGAACGCACCAATGTTTGCACCATGGATACCTGAGAGACTGCAACAATGTTTGCAACACCATAGGATTGCTTACTGAGAGAACCGCACCATGTTTGCACCATGGGTTGCTACCTGAGAGACCGCACCATGTTTGCACCATGGATTGCTACCTGAGAGAACCGCACAATGTTTGCACCATGGATTGCTACCTGAGAGACCGCACCATGTTTGCACCATGGGTTGTTACCTGAGAGACCGCACCATGTTTGCACCATGGATTGTTACCTGAGAGACCGCACACCATGTTTTGCACCATGGGTTGCTACCTGAAAGACCGCACCATGTTTGCACCATGGATTGTTACCTGAGAGACTGCACAATGTTTGCACCATGGATTGTTACCTGAGAGACCGCACCATGTTTGCACCATGGATTGTTACCTAAAAGACCGCACCATGTTTGCACCATGGATTGGCACCTGAGAGACCGCACCATGTTTGCACCATGGGTTGCTACCTGAGAGACTGCACAATGTTTGCACCATGGCTTGTTACTTGAGGGACCGCACAACACAATGTTTGCACCATGGCTTGCTACCTGAGAGACCGCACAATGTTTTGCACCATGGCTTGTTACCTGAGGGACCGCACAAGACAATGTTTTGTACCATGGATTGCTACCTGAGAGACCGCACCATGTTTGCACCATGGATTGCTACCTGAGAGACTGCACAATGTTTGCACCATGGGTTGTTACCTGAGAGACCGCACCGTGTTTGCACCATGGGTTGCTACCTGAGAGACCGCACCATGTTTTGCACCAGTCTAATTGCAAACACATAAATGTTATCTTTTCCAATATTTTATTAATTATAATAGTTAAATGCTAGTGTTTCTCACTCTATTTTAAGTGTGGCATATGTGCGCGATATCCAGTTATTACTATTTGATGTAAAATCTCGGGGTAAGCTTGAATGTAATCTGTGAACTCTGAACTGTCTTTACTGATAACCAATTTAACCTTCAGAGAATTCCATCTTTATCAAAGCTACCCTGGCCGGTTATTGCATTTTATAACGTTCTCGCGCGCATGCGCACTTTGAACTATTGCTGCCAACAATCTGCAAACAAGAATTACCAGGAGTCCCCGCTTGGTTTTCACAGTCACCGACAGAGGGCAACACAGGTCGGGCAACTGGTTGTTCTTGTCTGGCGCCACAGATACCTGTCCGTCAACCCGCAACATCCCTGATTGTACTGACTGCGTCCGTCACTCGCAGGCGCTATTGATTTTACTTTTACGTACCTGACCACAAACTGGAACTTTGTTTTTAAATCGTTGTTTTTAGATCGTTGTTTTTAAATCGTGTTGTTTTTAGATTGTTGTTTTAAATCGTTGTTTTTAAGTAGTTGTGTTTTAAAATCATTGTTTTTTAGATTTTTATTTTATTCTTGTTTGTATTTGTTCATTTTCGTCGTGTCTCTAAGAAATTATTTATTTATCTGGACTATATTTATATATTGGTAACTTATATTAATACTTGTGCAATCATTTTTTATTTTCGAAAATGACAATTGAAATACAGGCAACTACGAACGGCAAACCACATATTGTTTTTTAATGGACATAAATTTTAGAGAAAGTTACTGTAGAAAAAATGGAGAAAAGGTCTGGAGATGCCTTGGAAAAACCTGCGGTGCCACTGTTACAACCAACCCTGACATGACTGCAGTGATCAGCTGTAAAACCTCAGCACTCGGGGCCATCACCCGGTCACTATGCGGAGCCTTGCCTCGCCCAAGGCTGGTTGCACAACACCATCTGCTGCTGCTGTAGTTTGAGACCAAGACGAGCCTCGCCTCCACTACACCACCCAGTCGAACTACCGCCTCTCCACCAGACATTCAAGATACCGCACAAAACTCCATAATAGAAACCCCTGACATTTTGACCCATTCTACTCCAAATATACCAACTAAAAATAATGTCTCAATAAATATAGACCAATTAGAGTTAGAAAATTCTTCTCTTAAGAATACAATCACTGACCTGAAAAAACAATTACGAGACGTAAACTGATCACGCCAATAAGCCTCAGACCACACGCACTTTTACAGTACACTAATGAAGTATTTGAGTTGCCACATGGTTTTGTTGGAAATATATGTCCTTCTATAACTACAGAAAGTAGTCGATGAACAGCTCGGGACACGGGTCGAGGACAATGAAGCTGACGAGGACTCCGCGCGCGCGTCCACGAGTCGTCGACACACGTTGCCAGGTTCACCAGGTACAGAGACCGCGGGAGTCTCTGCTGTGCATCAAACCATTCCAGCTGAGCAATCCTCTCAATCCCTAGAAAAATTTGTTAAAACTGGAAAGGGATAAAAATGAAGAATTGAGAAAACAAATCTTATCATTAAGGGTTGAGTTGCCATGTAGAAAATGTAAAATATATGAAGAAGAGACCAAGAATATGATAAGTACATTAAGACTGTTTGAAGCAGAAAATAGAGAACTGAAAGCAAAAATTAACTCCTCAAACTTTAAAATATCAAACGATAAGATTTCTCTGCAGAAGGAGTCAGAGTCCACAGCTGCACCGGCTGAAGAGGGAGTCGCCTTTACAGTAGTCACCAAGAAAACAAGTAAGAAAAAGAAAAGAAAGCCCAAAAACACGGTAAAAAAACTTACAATTCCGCAAAACCTGAGACCGGGACAGGAAATCAAATAAAAACCGGTAATCCTGAAACAACACCTATAGTTAAATTGCCATTTAAGAATGTGACTGTGATAGGGACAGTCATTCACGCCATCTTGCCTCTCTAATGTGCAAAAGTTCAAGAGGAACCAACATCGGCGGGATCTGCAAGCCTGGCGCGGGTCTCTTGAGTGTAACCCCGGCCCTCGTCCATCCTCCAGACCACTGTTGTGTACTGCTGGCCCGGGACAAATGACCGTGGCTGCTGGGAAGCAGGACATCATCTTCAGCAAACTGGAGAAAATTGTGAAAGACTGTTGTTCGTCCTCCGCGCTCCTGGTGTTGTCGCTACCTACGAGGCACGACCTGCACTCTGACAGCCCAGTTCACCAGACCACGGCTCTCGTCAATAATTACATTGCCGAGCTGTGTATCCGTTACGAGGGCGCGGAAATGCTGGATATCAGCAACATGGATCGCAGCCACTTCACCCCACACGGCCTCCATCTGCGAGCAAGTGGCAAACAACTGCTGGCCGAACTCATACTTCAGAGGATCGCCGGTATGATGCCTCGGCCCCGTCCGTCGCGTCACTGCAGTAACTGCGCCGATCCGTTCCACACCCTCTCCAACACCGGGACCCCGTCACCTTGCCCTACAGCACCTATGCCGAGGCTGTCATCGGGACATCGCAGCCATTAAACTACCGACATCCTGAACGCTTTCGATGAAGACTGTTTCAAAAAAACTGCCTAGTAATGAACAGTGCAAAAATAGATTAGGGTTATCAGGCCCGGCTTCATTGAACAAAAAAACCATTTTACTTGCAAAATTCTAAAAAATTTCCAAAAGATCAAATTCAAAATTTTTCATCAAAATTCAAAATTGTTCATTTGAATACTCAGTCTGCCACAAATAAACGGGACGAGTTAAACACTTATGTGTAACGAGTTGAAGCCGGACATTCTTGTCATCTCTGAACACGGGTTCTCAGAGAATACAATCCAGTTCTTCACAATTGAAAAATTTCACATTGGCATGTTCTTATCAAAGAAAACGTTTCAAATGGGGAGGAGGTGTTGCTATTTTTGTAAAATCCCCAATAAAATTCTGTTGTTTCAAAACACCTGAAAAGTAATGATCTCGACTTTGAAGCCGAAGGTTTAAAAATTAATACAAAAACAAGGAAGGGGAAATCAATAATAGTAGGGTTATACAGATCACCAAGAGGCTGTATAAACTCCTTTTTTGAAAAATTCGATTCTCTTCTAAATTCCGTAATCTCAAAAAAATTTATTGTGATCGGTGATTTTAATATTAATGTAATAGATAACACAAATCCCCAAACCCAGCGATTACGCGATGTTCTGAATTCATTCAATCTAAATTGGTCCATAGGACTCGCCAACGAGGGTGACTGCTCACTCGAGCACAGGCCATCGGACAACATGGTCACAAATCTCCCAAACATCTCGGTCTCTGTTTTGAACGTTGCGATCTCTGATCACTTCGCGCAGGAGGTTGTGGTCTCTGGATGTTCCCCTCGTAAACGAAAAAAAACACCTTCAGCATTAAGAGAGACGTCCGACCCCAAAATGTCAAACTTTTAAATAAAAGTCTCCAGAAAGAATCCTGGAATTTTTTAAATAATTTTGACTGTCCGGATGCAATGTTTACGGCATTCGATAAATGTTTAAATTTTCATTTGGATATGTTTTTGTCCATTGAAAAAATCAAAACAATAGGGAAAAATTTACAAAAAAACCTGGATCACAAAAAGGCATTCTTGTCTCAAGGGATAAACTTAAATTTTTTCACATCAAATTTTTATAACATCTGAAAATGAGAATTTTTAAAACTTTTTATCAAAATTACAAGAAAATTTACAGACGAGTCATTCCGAGCTGCCAAATCCTATGAAATTAATAAATGTTTGCAAAAAACTCTGATGAACATATCTAAAACAGTTTGGGAAATCATAAATGGTTACTCTAAATCTAATAAACCAAATAGCTCTAATAAACATCCTCAAATAAAAATTGATCAAACAATTCTTAAAAAATCCTTTCGAAATAGCAAACAAATTTAACACTTTTTTTTCTCAAACGTGGCCGTTGTTGATCCAGTTTTATCAGTTCATCGTCCTCGTGCTCACAACCTGCAGGGACCCAATGTCATCCTTCGCTTTGACCCCTGTGACGGAGGTGGAGGTGGTTCGTGTCATTCAGAGACTGAATTCCAAAAGATCCTGCGACATCAACGGAGTTTCAATGTGGATGTTAAAGCAATGCTTCAGGCATTTACTAACACCACTAAACAAAATTAATCAACCGTTCATTTCAAACCGGAATCTTTCCATCAAAATTAAAAACTGCAAAAAGTCATTCCGATTTTCAAAAAAGATGGATCCCTTACAAACCAACAACTACCGTCCAATTTCTATTCTGCCGGTGCTGAGCAAAATTTTTGAGAAACTTTTCCTGGAACAGCTCAGCAGTTTCCTCGAAAGTTTTGATATTCTCAGCCCGACCCAATTCGGATTCAGAGAAAAAAGGAGTACAGTAGACGCTGTAACTAACCTCATAGAACATGTTGTCGATGGACTGGAGAGGCGTGAAACACGTGCTCAGCGTGTTTCTCGACCTCTCCAAAGCATTTGACTGTGTGCATCATGAAATACTTTTGCACAAGTTGGAAAGGAGTGGTGTGTACGAGGTCTGCCTCTAAAATGGCTTGGATCATATCTTAGTGACCGAGAGCAGTGTGTGCAGATCTCGGGTGCCTTATCCTCAAAAGCAAAGATCACCCATGGAGTCCCGCAGGGATCTATCCTTGGGCCAGTTCTTTTTCTGCTTTACGTAAAACGATCTGAACCCATCGATCCAGAATGGAAAGGTGGTTCAGTATGCTGACGACACGACTCTCTGTGTTAAAGCCAAAACACTTCCAAACTTGGAAATAATTACTTTTTCTGAGTTGAATTCCTGTATTCAATTTTTTTCTGAAATAAACCTGAAAACAAATGAATCAAAATCAAATTTCATGACATTTTCGCTAAGCAAACGAGAATCTGAAACAAGGCCTTCAGTATTTGTGGATGATCTCCCGCTCGATGAAACGGAATCCACAAAATTCCTAGGAATGTTCCTAGATCGAGGACTAACCTGGGACGTTCACGTGGATCATGTCTGTGCCAAGGTTGCATCGGGCATCTTTGCCCTTCGCAATTTGGCAAAGCACTGCCCTATTACGGTATTAAAAACGGCCTATTATGGTTTAATTTATCCCCACTTGGGATAATGGAATCAGACTTTTGGGGCAGTTGTGCACAGCACAAGCTGGAGCGAGTCTTCAGCTCCAAAAAAAAGCCGTAAGAGTAATTTTGAATTTAAACAATAGAGAGTCGTGTAGAAGCGCGTTTAGGGAGCTGGGATTTCTGACTTTGCCCTGTCTCTACATTCTCGAGGTGATCCTCTACTCCGTGTCAGGGTGTGCTTTTTGGTTAGGGGACGGGATGTTCACCAACACGGGACGAGAGGCAGGGACAACTTGCGCGTCCAACAGCACAGGAACAAATGCGTTCAGAAATTTACCATCCCAGGTTGGTGTCAGATTGATCAATAGTCTCCCTGAACACACATCAAACAACAAAATGGAAAAACATTTCAAAAACTCAGTTGAAAACTCTTTTAATTTCGAGGGGCATTTTACTCAGTTGGTGAGTTTATGATGGGTCGCTGGGATGATTTAAAACCTAAAATTCTCAAAGACTATAAAAACAAATAAATTTGCCGGGCCTGTAAATCGTGTGAAAGAGGCGTGAGTGACAAAACAATGTATGTCTGAATGGTGTATTGTCAGTGTGAATGATTAGGTTAGGTAGGACGATTGTGATACAATGTGTGCATTGTCTGTTCACAATAAAGTTTATTATTATTATTATGGATTGCTACCTGAGAGACCGCACCATGTTTGCACCATGGGTTGCTACCTGAGAGACCGCACCATGTTTGCACCATGGGTTGCTACCTGAGAGACCGCACCATGTTTGCACCATGGATTGCTACCTGAGAGACTGCACAATGTTTGCACCATGGATTGTTACCTGAGAGACCGCAACATGTTTGCACCATGGGTTGCTACCTGAGAGACCGCACCATGTTTTGCACCATGGATTGCTAACTCAGAGACCGCACCATGTTTGCACCATGGGTTGCTACCTGAGAGACCGCACCATGTTTGCACCATGGATTGTTACCTGAGAGACCGCACCATGTTTGCACCATGGGTTGTTACCTGAGAGACCGCACCATGTTTGCACCATGGGTTTTTGCTACCTGAGAGACCGCACCATGTTTGCACCATGGATTGTTACCTGAGAGACCGCACCATGTTTGCACCAGTCTAATTGCAAACACATAAATGTTATCTTTCCAATATTTTATCAATTATAATAGTTAAATGCTAGTGTTTCTCACTCTATTTTAAGTGTGGCATATGTGCGCGATATCCAGTTATTACTATTTGATGTAAAATCTCGGGTAAGCTTGAATGTAATCTGTGAACTCTGAACTGTCCTTTACTGATAACCAATTTAACCTTCTGAGAATTCCATCTTTATCAAAGCTACCTGGCCGGTTATTGCATTTATAACGTTCTCGCGCATGCGCACTTTGAACTATTGCTGCCAACAATCTGCAACAAGAATTACCAGGAGTCCCCGCTTGGTTTTCACAGTCACCGACAGAGGGCAACACAGGTCGGGCAACTGGTTGTTCTTGTCTGGCGCCACAGATACCTGTCCGTCAACCCGCAACATCCCTGATTGTACTGACTGCGTCCGTCACTCGTAGGCGCTATTGATTTTACTTTTACGTACCTGACCACAAACTGGACTTTGTTTTTTAAATCGTTGTTTTTAGATCGTTGTTTTTAAATCGTTGTTTTTAGATTGTTGTTTTAAATCGTTGTTTTTAAGTAGTTGTTTTTAAATCATTGTTTTTAGATTTTTATTTTATTCTTGTTGTATTTGTCATTTTCGTCGTGTCTCTAAGAAATTATTTATTTATCTGGACTATATTTATATATTGGTAACTTATATTAATACTTGTGCAATCATTTTTATTTTCGAAAATGACAATTGAAATACAGGCAACTACGAACGGCAAACCACAATATATTGTTTTTAATGGACATAAATTTAGAGAAAGTTACTGTAGAAAAAATGGAGAAAAGGTCTGGAGATGCCTTGGAAAAACCTGCGGTGCCACTGTTACAACCAACCCTGACATGACTGCAGTGATCAGCTGTAAACCTCAGCACTCGGGCCATCACCCGGTCACTATGCGGAGCCTTGCCTCGCCCAAGGCTGGTTGCACAACACCATCTGCTGCTGCTGTAGTTGAGACCAAGACGAGCCTCGCCTCCACTACACCACCCAGTCGAACTACCGCCTCTCCACCAGACATTCAAGATACCGCACAAAACTCCATAATAGAAACCCCTGACATTTTGACCCATTCTACTCCAAATATACCAACTAAAAATATATGTCTCAATAAATATAGACCAATTAGAGTTAGAAAATTCTTCTCTTAAGAATACAATCACTGACCTGAAAAAAACAATTACGAGACGTAACTGATCACGCAATAGCCTCAGACACACGACTTTTACAGTACACTAATGAAGTATTTGAGTTGCCACATGGTTTTGTTGGAAATATATGTCCTTCTATAACTACAGAAGTAGTCGATGAACAGCTCGGGACACGGGTCGAGGACAATGAAGCTGACGAGGACTCCGCGCGCGTCCACGAGTCGTCGACACACGTTGCCGGTTCACCAGGTACAGAGACCGCGGGAGTCTCTGCTGTGCATCAAACCATTCCAGCTGAGCAATCCTCTCAATCCCTAGAAAATTTGTTAAAACTGGAAAGGGATAAAAATGAAGAATTGAGAAAACAAATCTTATCATTAAGGGTTGAGTTGCCATGTAGAAAATGTAAAATATATGAAGAAGAGACCAAGAATATGATAAGTACATTAAGACTGTTTGAAGCAGAAAATAGAGAACTGAAAGCAAAAATTAACTCCTCAAACTTTAAAATATCAAACGATAAGATTTCTCTGCAGAAGGAGTCAGAGTCCACAGCTGCACCGGCTGAAGAGGGAGTCGCCTTTACAGTAGTCACCAAGAAAACAAGTAAGAAAAAGAAAAGAAAGCCCAAAAAACACGGTAAAAAAACTTACAATTCCGCAAAAACCTGAGACCGGGACAGGAAATCAAATAAAAACCGGTAATCCTGAAACAACACCTATAGTTAAATTGCCATTTAAGAATGTGACTGTGATAGGGGACAGTCATTCACGCCATCTTGCCTCTCTAATGTGCAAAAGTTCAAGAGGAACCAACATCGGCGGGATCTGCAAGCCTGGCGCGGGTCTCTTGAGTGTAACCCCGGCCCTCGTCCATCCTCCAGACCACTGTTGTGTACTGCTGGCCGGGACAAATGACGTGGCTGCTGGGAAGCAGGACATCATCTTCAGCAAACTGGAGAAAATTGTGTGAAAGACTGTTGTTCGTCCTCCGCGCTCCTGGTGTTGTCGCTACCTACGAGGCACGACCTGCACTCTGACAGCCCAGTTCACCAGACCACGGCTCTCGTCAATAATTACATTGCCGAGCTGTGTATCCGTTACGAGGGCGCGGAAATGCTGGATATCAGCAACATGGATCGCAGCCACTTCACCCCACACGGCCTCCATCTGCGAGCAAGTGGCAAACAACTGCTGGCCGAACTCATACTTCAGAGGATCGCCGGTATGATGCCTCGGCCCCGTCGTCGCGTCACTGCAGTAACTGCGCCGATCCGTTCCACACCCTCTCCAACACCGGACCCCGTCACCTTGCCCTACAGCACCTATGCCGAGGCTGTCATCGGGACATCGCAGCCATTAACTACCGACATCCTGAACGCTTCGATGAAGACTGTTTCAAAAAACTGCCTAGTAATGAACAGTGCAAAAATAGATTAGGGTTATCAGGCCCGGCTTCATTGAACAAAAAACCATTTTACTTGCAAAATTCTAAAAAATTTCCAAAAGATCAAATTCAAAATTTTTCATCAAAATTCAAAATTGTTCATTTGAATACTCAGTCTGCCACAAATAAACGGGACGAGTTAACACTTATGTGTAACGAGTTGAAGCCGGACATTCTTGTCATCTCTGAACACGGGTTCTCAGAGAATACAATCCAGTTCTTCACAATTGAAAATTTCACATTGGCATGTTCTTATCAAAGAAAACGTTTCAAATGGGGAGGTGTTGCTATTTTTGTAAAATCCCCAATAAAATTCTGTTGTTTCAAAACACCTGAAAGTAATGATCTCGACTTTGAAGCCGAAGGTTTAAAAATTAATACAAAAACAGAAGGGGAAATCATAATAGTAGGGTTATACAGATCACCAAGAGGCTGTATAATAAACTCCTTTTTTGAAAAATTCGATTCTCTTCTAAATTCCGTAATCTCAAAAAAATTTATTGTGATCGGTGATTTTAATATTAATGTAATAGATAACACAAATCCCCAAACCCAGCGATTACGCGATGTTCTGAATTCATTCAATCTAAATTGGTCCATAGACTCGCCAACGAGGGTGACTGCTCACTCGAGCACAGCCATCGACAACATGGTCACAAATCTCCCAAACATCTCGGTCTCTGTTTTGAACGTTGCGATCTCTGATCACTTCGCGCAGGAGGTTGTGGTCTCTGGATGTTCCCTCGTAAACGAAAAAAACACCTTCAGCATTAAGAGAGACGTCCGACCCCAAAATGTCAAACTTTTAAATAAAAGTCTCCAGAAAGAATCCTGGAATTTTTTAAATAATTTTGACTGTCCGGATGCAATGTTTACGGCATTCGATAAATGTTTAAATTTTCATTTGGATATGTTTTGTCCATTGAAAAAATCAAAACAATAGGGAAAAATTACAAAAAAACCTGGATCACAAAAGGCATTCTTGTCTCAAGGGATAAACTTAAATTTTTTCACTCAATTTTTATAACATCTGAAAATGAGAATTTTAAAACTTTTTATCAAAATTACAAGAAAATTTACAGACGAGTCATCCGAGCTGCCAAATCCTATGAAATTAATAAATGTTTGCAAAAACTCTGATAACATATCTAAAACAGTTTTGGGAAATCATAAATGGTTACTCTAAATCTAATAAACCAAATAGCTCTAAAAACATCTCAATAAAAATTGATCAAACAATTCTTAAAAATCCTTTCGAAATAGCAAACAAATTTAACACTTTTTTCTCAAAACGTGGCCGTTGTTGATCCAGTTTTATCAGTTCATCGTCCTCGTGCTCACAACCTGCAGGGACCAATGTCATCCTTCGCTTTGACCCCTGTGACGGAGGTGGAGGTGGTTCGTGTCATTCAGAGACTGAATTCCAAAAGATCCTGCGACATCAACGGAGTTTCAATGTGGATGTTAAAGCAATGCTTCAGGCATTTACTAACACCACTAACAAAATTAATCAACCGTTCATTTCAAACCGGAATCTTTCCATCAAAATTAAAAAACTGCAAAAGTCATTCCGATTTTCAAAAAAGATGATCCCTTACAAACCAACAACTACCGTCCAATTTCTATTCTGCCGGTGCTGAGCAAAATTTTTGAGAAACTTTTCCTGGAACAGCTCAGCAGTTTCCTCGAAAGTTTTGATATTCTCAGCCCGACCCAATTCGGATTCAGAGAAAAAAGGAGTACAGTAGACGCTGTAACTAACCTCATAGAACATGTTGTCGATGGACTGGAGAGGCGTGAACACGTGCTCAGCGTGTTTCTCGACCTCTCCAAAGCATTTGACTGTGTGCATCATGAAATACTTTTGCACAAGTTGGAAAGGAGTGGTGTACGAGGTCTGCCTCTAAAAATGGCTTGGATCATATCTTAGTGACCGAGAGCAGTGTGTGCAGATCTCGGGTGCCTTATCCTCAAAAGCAAAAGATCACCCATGGAGTCCCGCAGGGATCTATCCTTGGGCCAGTTTCTTTTTCTGCTTTACGTAAACGATCTGAACCCATCGATCCAGAATGGAAAGGTGGTTCAGTATGCTGACGACACGACTCTCTGTGTTAAAGCCAAAAACACTTCAAAACTTGGAAATAATTACTTTTTCTGAGTTGAATTCCTGTATTCAATTTTTTTTCTGAAATAAAACCTGAAAACAAATGAATCAAAAGTCAAATTTTCATGACATTTTCGCTAAGCAAACGAGAATCTGAAACAAGGCCTTCAGTATTTGTGGATGATCTCCCGCTCGATGAAACGGAATCCACAAAATTCCTAGGAATGTTCCTAGATCGAGGACTAACCTGGGACGTTCACGTGGATCATGTCTGTGCCAAGGTTGCATCGGGCATCTTTGCCCTTCGCAATTTGGCAAAGCACTGCCCTATTACGGTATTAAAAACGGCCTATTATGGTTTAATTTATCCCCACTTGGGATATGGAATCAGACTTTTGGGGCAGTTGTGCACAGCACAAGCTGGAGCGAGTCTTCAGCTCCAAAAAAAAAGCCGTAAGAGTAATTTTGAATTTAAACAATAGAGAGTCGTGTAGAAGCGCGTTTAGGGAGCTGGGATTTCTGACTTTGCCCTGTCTCTACATTCTCGAGGTGATCCTCTACTCCGTGTCAGGGTGTGCTTTGGTTAGGGGACGGGATGTTCACCAACACGGGACGAGAGGCAGGGACAACTTGCGCGTCCAACAGCACAGGACAAATGCGTTCAGAAATTTACCATCCCAGGTTGGTGTCAGATTGATCAATAGTCTCCCTGAACACATCAAACAACAAAATGGAAAACATTTCAAAACTCAGTTGAAAACTCTTTTAATTTCGAGGGCATTTTACTCAGTTGGTGAGTTTATGATGGGTCGCTGGGATGATTAAAACCTAAAATTCTCAAAGGACTATAAAAACAAATAAATTTGCCGGGCCTGTAAATCGTGTGAAAGAGGCGTGAGTGACACAATGTATGTCTGAATGGTGTATTGTCAGTGTGAATGATTAGGTTAGGTAGGACGATTGTGATACAATGTGTGCATTGTCTGTTTCACAATAAAGTTTATTATTATTATTATTATTATGGATTGCTACCTGAGAGACCGCACCATGTTTTGCACCATGGGTTGCTACCTGAGAGACCGCACCATGTTTGCACCATGGGTTGCTACCTGAGAGACCGCACCATGTTTGCACCATGGATTGCTACCTGAGAGACTGCACAATGTTTGCACCATGGATTGTTACCTGAGAGACCGCAACATGTTTGCACCATGGGTTGCTACCTGAGAGACCGCACCATGTTTGCACCATGGATTGCTAACTCAGAGACCGCACCATGTTTGCACCATGGGTTGCTACCTGAGAGACCGCACCATGTTTGCACCATGGATTGTTACCTGAGAGACCGCACCATGTTTGCACCATGGGTTGTTACCTGAGAGACCGCACCATGTTTGCACCATGGGTTGCTACCTGAGAGACCGCACCATGTTTGCACCATGGATTGCTACCTGAGAGACTGCACAATGTTTGCACCATGGATTGTTACCTGAGAGACCGCACCATGTTTGCACCAGTCTAATTGCAAACACATAAATGTTATCTTTCCAATATTTTTATCAATTATAATAGTTAAATGCTAGTGTTTCTCACTCTATTTTAAGTGTGGCATATGTGCGCGATATCCAGTTATTACTATTTGATGTAAAATCTCGGGTAAGCTTGAATGTAATCTGTGAACTCTGAACTGTCTTTACTGATAACCAATTTAACCTTCTGAGAATTCCATCTTTATCAAAGCTACCTGGCCGGTTATTGCATTTATAACGTTCTCGCGCATGCGCACTTTGAACTATTGCTGCCAACAATCTGCAACAAGAATTACCAGGAGTCCCCGCTTGGTTTTCACAGTCACCGACAGAGGGCAACACAGGTCGGGCAACTGGTTGTTCTTGTCTGGCGCCACAGATACCTGTCCGTCAACCCGCAACATCCCTGATTGTACTGACCTGCGTCCGTCACTCGCAGGCGCTATTGATTTTACTTTTACGTACCTGACCACAAACTGGACTTTGTTTTTAAAATCGTTGTTTTTAGATCGTTATTTTTAAATCGTTGTTTTTAGATTGTTGTTTTAAATCGTTGTTTTTAAGTAGTTGTTTTTAAATCATTGTTTTTAGATTTTTATTTTATTCTTGTTGTATTTGTCATTTTCGTCGTGTCTCTAAGAAATTATTTATTTATCTGGACTATATTTATATATTGGTAACTTATATTAATACTTGTGCAATCATTTTTATTTTCGAAAATGACAATTGAAATACAGGCAACTACGAACGGCAAACCACATATTGTTTTTAATGGACATAAATTTAGAGAAAGTTACTGTAGAAAAAATGGAGAAAAGGTCTGGAGATGCCTTGGAAAAACCTGCGGTGCCACTGTTACAACCAACCCTGACATGACTGCAGTGATCAGCTGTAAACCTCAGCACTCGGGCCATCACCCGGTCACTATGCGGAGCCTTGCCTCGCCCAAGGCTGGTTGCACAACACCATCTGCTGCTGCTGTAGTTGAGACCAAGACGAGCCTCGCCTCCACTACACCACCCAGTCGAACTACCGCCTCTCCACCAGACATTCAAGATACCGCACAAAACTCCATAATAGAAACCCCTGACATTTTGACCCATTCTACTCCAAATATACCAACTAAAAATAATGTCTCAATAAATATAGACCAATTAGAGTTAGAAAATTCTTCTCTTAAGAATACAATCACTGACCTGAAAAAACAATTACGAGACGTAACTGATCACGCAATAGCCTCAGACACACGACTTTTACAGTACACTAATGAAGTATTTGAGTTGCCACATGGTTTTGTTGGAAATATATGTCCTTCTATAACTACAGAAGTAGTCGATGAACAGCTCGGGACACGGGTCGAGGACAATGAAGCTGACGAGGACTCCGCGCGCGTCCACGAGTCGTCGACACACGTTGCCGGTTCACCAGGTACAGAGACCGCGGGAGTCTCTGCTGTGCATCAAACCATTCCAGCTGAGCAATCCTCTCAATCCCTAGAAAATTTGTTAAAACTGGAAAGGGATAAAAATGAAGAATTGAGAAAACAAATCTTATCATTAAGGGTTGAGTTGCCATGTAGAAAATGTAAAATATATGAAGAAGAGACCAAGAATATGATAAGTACATTAAGACTGTTTGAAGCAGAAAATAGAGAACTGAAAGCAAAAAATTAACTCCTCAAACTTTAAAATATCAAACGATAAGATTTCTCTGCAGAAGGAGTCAGAGTCCACAGCTGCACCGGCTGAAGAGGGAGTCGCCTTTACAGTAGTCACCAAGAAAACAAGTAAGAAAAAGAAAAGAAAGCCCAAAAAACACGGTAAAAAAACTTACAATTCCGCAAAACCTGAGACCGGGACAGGAAATCAAATAAAAAACCGGTAATCCTGAAACAACACCTATAGTTAAATTGCCATTTAAGAATGTGACTGTGATAGGGGACAGTCATTCACGCCATCTTGCCTCTCTAATGTGCAAAAGTTCAAGAGGAACCAACATCGGCGGGATCTGCAAGCCTGGCGCGGGTCTCTTGAGTGTAACCCCGGCCCTCGTCCATCCTCCAGACCACTGTTGTGTACTGCTGGCCGGGACAAATGACGTGGCTGCTGGGAAGCAGGACATCATCTTCAGCAAACTGGAGAAAATTGTGAAAGACTGTTGTTCGTCCTCCGCGCTCCTGGTGTTGTCGCTACCTACGAGGCACGACCTGCACTCTGACAGCCCAGTTCACCAGACCACGGCTCTCGTCAATAATTACATTGCCGAGCTGTGTATCCGTTACGAGGGCGCGGAAATGCTGGATATCAGCAACATGGATCGCAGCCACTTCACCCCACACGGCCTCCATCTGCGAGCAAGTGGCAAACAACTGCTGGCCGAACTCATACTTCAGAGGATCGCCGGTATGATGCCTCGGCCCCGTCGTCGCGTCACTGCAGTAACTGCGCCGATCCGTTCCACACCCTCTCCAACACCGGACCCCGTCACCTTGCCCTACAGCACCTATGCCGAGGCTGTCATCGGGACATCGCAGCCATTAACTACCGACATCCTGAACGCTTCGATGAAGACTGTTTCAAAAAACTGCCTAGTAATGAACAGTGCAAAAATAGATTAGGGTTATCAGGCCCGGCTTCATTGAACAAAAAACCATTTTACTTGCAAAATTCTAAAAAATTTCCAAAAGATCAAATTCAAAATTTTTCATCAAAATTCAAAATTGTTCATTTGAATACTCAGTCTGCCACAAATAAACGGGACGAGTTAACACTTATGTGTAACGAGTTGAAGCCGGACATTCTTGTCATCTCTGAACACGGGTTCTCAGAGAATACAATCCAGTTCTTCACAATTGAAAAATTTCACATTGGCATGTTCTTATCAAAGAAAACGTTTCAAATGGGGAGGTGTTGCTATTTTTGTAAAATCCCCAATAAAATTCTGTTGTTTCAAAACACCTGAAAGTAATGATCTCGACTTTGAAGCCGAAGGTTTAAAAATTAATACAAAAACAGAAGGGGAAATCATAATAGTAGGGTTATAACAGATCACCAAGAGGCTGTATAAACTCCTTTTTTGAAAAATTCGATTCTCTTCTAAATTCCGTAATCTCAAAAAAATTTATTGTGATCGGTGATTTTAATATTAATGTAATAGATAACACAAAATCCCCAAACCCAGCGATTACGCGATGTTCTGAATTCATTCAATCTAAATTGGTCCATAGACTCGCCAACGAGGGTGACTGCTCACTCGAGCACAGCCATCGACAACATGGTCACAAATCTCCCAAACATCTCGGTCTCTGTTTTGAACGTTGCGATCTCTGATCACTTCGCGCAGGAGGTTGTGGTCTCTGGATGTTCCCTCGTAAACGAAAAAAAACACCTTCAGCATTAAGAGAGACGTCCGACCCCAAAATGTCAAACTTTTAAATAAAAGTCTCCAGAAAGAATCCTGGAATTTTTTAAATAATTTTGACTGTCCGGATGCAATGTTTACGGCATTCGATAAATGTTTAAATTTTCATTTGGATATGTTTTGTCCATTGAAAAAAATCAAAACAATAGGGAAAAATTACAAAAAAACCTGGATCACAAAAGGCATTCTTGTCTCAAGGGATAAACTTAAATTTTTTCACTCAATTTTTATAACATCTGAAAATGAGAATTTTAAAACTTTTTATCAAAATTACAAGAAAATTTACAGACGAGTCATCCGAGCTGCCAAATCCTATGAAATTAATAAATGTTTGCAAAACTCTGATAACATATCTAAAACAGTTTGGGAAATCATAAATGGTTACTCTAAATCTAATAAACCAAATAGCTCTAAAAACATCTCAATAAAAATTGATCAAACAATTCTTAAAAATCCTTTCGAAATAGCAAACAAATTTAACACTTTTTTCTCAAACGTGGCCGTTGTTGATCCAGTTTTATCAGTTCATCGTCCTCGTGCTCACAACCTGCAGGGACCAATGTCATCCTTCGCTTTGACCCCTGTGACGGAGGTGGAGGTGGTTCGTGTCATTCAGAGACTGAATTCCAAAAGATCCTGCGACATCAACGGAGTTTCAATGTGGATGTTAAAGCAATGCTTCAGGCATTTACTAACACCACTAACAAAATTAATCAACCGTTCATTTCAAACCGGAATCTTTCCATCAAAATTAAAAACTGCAAAAGTCATTCCGATTTTCAAAAAAGATGATCCCTTACAAACCAACAACTACCGTCCAATTTCTATTCTGCCGGTGCTGAGCAAAATTTTTGAGAAACTTTTCCTGGAACAGCTCAGCAGTTTCCTCGAAAGTTTTGATATTCTCAGCCCGACCCAATTCGGATTCAGAGAAAAAAGGAGTACAGTAGACGCTGTAACTAACCTCATAGAACATGTTGTCGATGGACTGGAGAGGCGTGAACACGTGCTCAGCGTGTTTCTCGACCTCTCCAAAGCATTTGACTGTGTGCATCATGAAATACTTTTGCACAAGTTGGAAAGGAGTGGTGTACGAGGTCTGCCTCTAAAATGGCTTGGATCATATCTTAGTGACCGAGAGCAGTGTGTGCAGATCTCGGGTGCCTTATCCTCAAAAGCAAAGATCACCCATGGAGTCCCGCAGGGATCTATCCTTGGGCCAGTTCTTTTTCTGCTTTACGTAAACGATCTGAACCCATCGATCCAGAATGGAAAGGTGGTTCAGTATGCTGACGACACGACTCTCTGTGTTAAAGCCAAAACACTTCAAAACTTGGAAATAATTACTTTTTCTGAGTTGAATTCCTGTATTCAATTTTTTTCTGAAATAAACCTGAAAACAAATGAATCAAAGTCAAATTTCATGACATTTTCGCTAAGCAAACGAGAATCTGAAACAAGGCCTTCAGTATTTGTGGATGATCTCCCGCTCGATGAAACGGAATCCACAAAATTCCTAGGAATGTTCCTAGATCGAGGACTAACCTGGGACGTTCACGTGGATCATGTCTGTGCCAAGGTTGCATCGGGCATCTTTGCCCTTCGCAATTTGGCAAAGCACTGCCCTATTACGGTATTAAAAACGGCCTATTATGGTTTAATTTATCCCCACTTGGGATATGGAATCAGACTTTGGGGCAGTTGTGCACAGCACAAGCTGGAGCGAGTCTTCAGCTCCAAAAAAAAGCCGTAAGAGTAATTTTGAATTTAAACAATAGAGAGTCGTGTAGAAGCGCGTTTAGGGAGCTGGGATTTCTGACTTTGCCCTGTCTCTACATTCTCGAGGTGATCCTCTACTCCGTGTCAGGGTGTGCTTTGGTTAGGGACGGGATGTTCACCAACACGGGACGAGAGGCAGGGACAACTTGCGCGTCCCAACAGCACAGGACAAATGCGTTCAGAAATTTACCATCCCAGGTTGGTGTCAGATTGATCAATAGTCTCCCTGAACACATCAAACAACAAAATGGAAAACATTTCAAAACTCAGTTGAAAACTCTTTTAATTTCGAGGGCATTTTACTCAGTTGGTGAGTTTATGATGGGTCGCTGGGATGATTAAAACCTAAAATTCTCAAAGACTATAAAAACAAATAAATTTGCCGGGCCTGTAAATCGTGTGAAAGAGGCGTGAGTGACACAATGTATGTCTGAATGGTGTATTGTCAGTGTGAATGATTAGGTTAGGTAGGACGATTGTGATACAATGTGTGCATTGTCTGTTCACAATAAAGTTTATTATTATTATTATGGATTGCTACCTGAGAGACCGCACCACAATGTTTGCACCATGGGTTGTTACTTGAGAGACCGCAAATTACAATGTTTGCACCATGGGTTGCTACCTGAGAGACCGCACCATGTTTGCACCATGGATTGCTACCTGAGAGACTGCACAATGTTTGCACCATGGATTGTTACCTGAGAGACCGCACAAGACAATGTTTGCACCATGGGTTGCTACCTGAGAGACCGCACAATGTTTGCACCATGGATTGCTACCTGAGAGACCGCACCATGTTTGCACCATGGGTTGCTACCTGAGAGACCGCACAATGTTTGCACCATGGATTGTTACCTGAGAGACCGCACCAATGTTTGCACCATGGGTTGCTACCTGAGAGACCGCACAATGTTTGCACCATGGATTGCTACCTGAGAGACCGCACCATGTTTGCACCATGGATTGCTACCTGAGAGACCGCACCATGTTTGCACCATGGATTGCTACCTGAGAGACCGCACCATGTTTGCACCATGGATTGTTACCTGAGGGACCGCACACCAATTGTTTGCACCATGGATTGTTACCTGAGAGACCGCACCATGTTTGCACCATGGGTTGTTACCTGAGAGACCGCACCATGTTTGCACCATGGGTTGCTACCTGAGAGACCGCACCATGTTTGCACCATGGATTGCTACCTGAGAGACTGCACAATGTTTGCACCATGGATTGTTACCTGAGAGACCGCACACCATGTTTGCACCATGGGTTGCTACCTGAGAGACCGCACCATGTTTGCACCATGGATTGCTACCTGAGAGACCGCACCATGTTTGCACCATGGGTTGCTACCTGAGAGACCGCACCATGTTTGCACCATGGATTGTTACCTGAGAGACTGCACAATGTTTGCACCATGGATTGCTGCCTGAGAGACCGCACCATGTTTGCACCATGGGTTGCTACCTGAGAGACCGCACAATGTTTGCACCATGGATTGTTACCTGAGAGACCGCACCATGTTTTGCACCATGGGTTGCTACCTGAGAGACCGCACCATGTTTGCACCATGGATTGTTACCTGAGAGACTGCACAATGTTTGCACCATGGATTGTTACCTGAGAGACCGCACCAATGTTTGCACCATGGGTTGCTACCTGAGAGACCGCACCATGTTTGCACCATGGGTTGCTACCTGAGAGACCGCACCATGTTTGCACCATGGATTGCTACCTGAGAGACCGCACCATGTTTGCACCATGGATTGCTACCTGAGAGACCGCACCATGTTTGCACCATGGATTGCTACCTGAGAGACTGCACAATGTTTGCACCATGGCTTGTTACCTGAGGGACCGCACAAGACAATGTTTGCACCATGGGTTGCTACCTGAGAGACCGCACAATGTTTGCACCATAGATTGTTACCTGAGTGACTGCACAATGTTTGCACCATGGATTGCTACCTGAGGGACTGCACTATGTTTGCACCATAGATTGTTACCTGAAAGACTGTACAATGTTTGCTTCATGGCTTGTTACCTGAGGGACCGCACAACACAATGTTTGCACCATGGGTTGCTACCTGAGAGACCGCACAATGTTTGCACCATGGCTTGTTACCTGAGGGACCGCACAAGACAATGTTTGTACCATGGGTTGCTACCTGAGAGACTGCACAATGTTTGCACCATGGCTTGTTACTTGAGGGACCGCACAACACAATGTTTGCACCATGGCTTGTTACTCGAGGGACCGCACAACACAATGTTTGCACCATGGCTTGTTAGTTGAGGGACCGCTAATTACAATGTTTGCACCATGGGTTGCTACCTGAGAGACCGCACAATGTTTGCACCATAGATTGTTACCTGAGTGACTGCACAATGTTTGCACCATGGGGTTGCTACCTGAGAGACTGCACAATGTTTGCACCATAGATTGTTACCTGAGAGACCGCACAATGTTTGCACCATAGATTGTTACCTGAGAGACTGCACACAATGTTTGCACCATGGGGTTGCTACCTGAGAGACCGCACCATGTTTGCACCATGGATTGCTACCTGAGAGACCGCACCATGTTTGCACCATGGATTGCTACCTGAGAGACCGCACCATGTTTGCACCATGGATTGCTACCTGAGAGACCGCACCATGTTTGCACCATGGATTGCTACCTGAGAGACCGCACCATGTTTGCACCATGGATTGCTACCTGAGAGACCGCACCATGTTTGCACCATGGATTGCTACCTGAGAGACTGCACAATGTTTGCACCATGGCTTGTTACTTGAGGGACCGCAAATTACAATGTTTGCACCATGGGTTGCTACCTGAGAGACCGCACAATGTTTGCACCATAGATTTTTACCTGAGTGACTGCACAATGTTTGCACCATAGATTGTTACCTGAGAGACTGCACAATGTTTGCACAAAGGCTTGTTACTTGAGGGACCGCACAACACAATGTTTGCACCATGGGTTGCTACCTGAGAGACCGCACAATGTTTGCACCATAGATTGTTACCTGAGTGACTGCACAATGTTTGCACCATGGATTGCTACCTGAGGGACTGCACTATGTTTGCACCATGGCTTGTTACCTGAGGGACCGCACAAGACAATGTTTGCACCATGGGTTGCTACCTGAGAGACCGCACAATGTTTGCACCATAGATTGTTACCTGAGTGACTGCACAATGTTTGCACCATGGATTGCTACCTGAGGGACTGCACTATGTTTGCACCATAGATTGTTACCTGAAAGACTGTACAATGTTTGCTTCATGGCTTGTTACCTGAGGGACCGCACAACACAATGTTTGCACCATGGGTTGCTACCTGAGAGACCGCACAATGTTTGCACCATGGCTTGTTACCTGAGGGACCGCACAAGACAATGTTTGTACCATGGGTTGCTACCTGAGAGACTGCACAATGTTTGCACCATGGCTTGTTACTTGAGGGACCGCACAACACAATGTTTGCACCATGGCTTGTTACTCGAGGGACCGCACAACACAATGTTTGCACCATGGCTTGTTAGTTGAGGGACCGCTAATTACAATGTTTGCACCATGGGTTGCTACCTGAGAGACCGCACAATGTTTGCACCATAGATTGTTACCTGAGTGACTGCACAATGTTTGCACCATGGGTTGCTACCTGAGAGACTGCACAATGTTTGCACCATAGATTGTTACCTGAGAGACTGCACAATGTTTGCACCATGGCTTGTTACTTGAGGGACCGCACAACACAATGTTTGCACCATGGTTTGTTACTTGAGGGACCGCAAATTACAATGTTTGCACCATGGGTTGCTACCTGGGAGACCGCACAATGTTTGCACCATAGATTGTTACCTGAGTGACTGCACAATGTTTGCACCATAGATTGTTACCTGAGAGACTGCACAATGTTTGCACCATGGGTTGCTACCTGAGAGACTGCACAATGTTTGCACCATGGCTTGTTACTTGAGGGACCGCACAACACAATGTTTGCACCATGGCTTGTTACTTGAGGGACCGCAAATTACAATGTTTGCACCATGGGTTGCTACCTGAGAGACCGCACAATGTTTGCACCATGGATTGCTACCTGAGGGACTGCACAATGTTTGCACCATGGCTTGTTACCTGAGGGACCGCACAAGACAATGTTTGTACCATGGGTTGCTACCTGAGAGACCGCACAATGTTTGCACCATAGATTGTTACCTGAGGGACCGCACAAGACAATGTTTGTACCATGGGTTGCTACCTGAGAGACCGCACAATGTTTGCACCATGGGTTGCTACCTGAGAGACTGCACAATGTTTGCACCATGGATTGTTACCTGAGAGACTGCACAATGTTTGCACCATGGATTGCTACCTGAGAGACCGCACACCATGTTTGCACCATGGGTTGCTACCTGAGAGACCGCACCATGTTTGCACCATGGATTGTTACCTGAGAGACCGCACCATGTTTGCACCATGGGTTGCTACCTGAGAGACCGCACCATGTTTGCACCATGGATTGTTACCTGAGAGACTGCACAATGTTTGCACCATGGATTGTTACCTGAGAGACCGCACCATGTTTGCACCATGGATTGTTACCTGAGAGACCGCACCATGTTTGCACCATGGATTGTTACCTGAGAGACCGCACCATGTTTGCACCATGGGTTGCTACCTGAGAGACTGCACAATGTTTGCACCATGGCTTGTTACTTGAGGGACCGCACAACACAATGTTTGCACCATGGGTTGCTACCTGAGAGACCGCACAATGTTTGCACCATGGCTTGTTACCTGAGGGACCGCACAAGACAATGTTTGTACCATGGGTTGCTACCTGAGAGACCGCACAATGTTTGCACCATAGATTGTTACCTGAGTGACTGCACAATGTTTGCACCATGGATTGTTACCTGAGAGACTGCACAATGTTTGCACCATGGCTTGTTACCTGAGGGACCGCACAAGACAATGTTTGTACCATGGGTTGCTACCTGAGAGACCGCACAATGTTTGCACCATAGATTGTTACCTGAGGGACTGCACAATGTTTGCACCATGGCTTGTTACCTGAGGGACCGCACAAGACAATGTTTGTACCATGGGTTGCTACCTGAGAGACCGCACAATGTTTGCACCATGGCTTGTTACTTGAGGGACCGCACAACACAATGTTTGCACCATGGCTTGTTACTTGAGGGACCGCAAATTACAATGTTTGCACCATGGATTGCTACCTGAGAGACCGCACCATGTTTGCACCATGGATTGCTACCTGAGAGACCGCACCATGTTTGCACCATGGATTGCTACCTGAGAGACTGCACAATGTTTGCACCATGGCTTGTTACTTGAGGGACCGCAAATTACAATGTTTGCACCATGGGTTGCTACCTGAGAGACCGCACAATGTTTGCACCATAGATTTTTACCTGAGTGACTGCACAATGTTTGCACCATAGATTGTTACCTGAGAGACTGCACAATGTTTGCACCATGGGTTGCTACCTGAGAGACTGCACAATGTTTGCACCATGGCTTGTTACCTGAGGGACCGCACAAGACAATGTTTGCACCATGGGTTGCTACCTGAGAGACCGCACAATGTTTGCACCATAGATTGTTACCTGAGTGACTGCACAATGTTTGCACCATGGATTGCTACCTGAGGGACTGCACTATGTTTGCACCATAGATTGTTACCTGAAAGACTGTACAATGTTTGCTTCATGGCTTGTTACCTGAGGGACCGCACAACACAATGTTTGCACCATGGGTTGCTACCTGAGAGACCGCACAATGTTTGCACCATGGCTTGTTACCTGAGGGACCGCACAAGACAATGTTTGTACCATGGGTTGCTACCTGAGAGACTGCACAATGTTTGCACCATGGCTTGTTACTTGAGGGACCGCACAACACAATGTTTGCACCATGGCTTGTTACTGCGCACCACAGAGACCGCACAATGTTTGCACCATGGGTTGCTACCTGAGAGACCGCACAATGTTTGCACCATGGATTGTTACCTGAGAGACTGCACAATGTTTGCACCATGGTTGCTACCTGAGAGACCGCACAATGTTTGCACCATGGGCTTGTTACCTGAGAGACCGCACACAATGTTTGCACCATGGCTTGTTACCTGAGGGACCGCAAACACAATGTTTGCACCATGGGTTGCTACCTGAGAGACCGCACAATGTTTGCACCATAGATTGTTACCTGAGAGACTGCACAATGTTTGCACCATGGGTTGCTACCTGAGAGACCGCACAATGTTTGCACCATGGCTTGTTACTTACCGCACAATGTTTGCACCATGGGTTGCTACCTGAGAGACTGCACAATGTTTGCACCATGGCTTGTTACCTGAGGGACCGCACAATGTTTGCACCATGGGTTGCTACCTGAGAGACCGCACAA